>NW_027528417.1:11432930-11600447 GCF_008692635.1 Crocuta crocuta | reverse complement strand
TTCTTATTTTTTTTTTTTTTTTTTTTTTTTTTTACTGACCCTTAGAATTATATTTGAAAGGATTACCAGGAAAGGGAGTAAAGCCATGACTCAAACCAGTAGAAAATCTGTTTTCCATACAGAGGGAGAAGAAAGCAACTGTATGAGCATTGTTTGTCAAGTGTTACATCAAGCCTTTATATTAGCAGCAGAAATTGGAACAGATATTTATTTCTCTTTTCATTTATACAACTTTCTTCATTTAAGAATCATAGTCATACTTTTTACCATGAGTAGTATACCTTTCCTATCCTACCCCCCCCTTTTTTTTGAGACAGAGAGAGAGAGTATAAGAGTGGGGGAGAGGGGCAGATGGAGGGTGAATCTTAAGTGCAACAGAGACTCTCTCGCTCCCCTGAGGTCATGACCTGAGCCCAAATCAAGAGTTGGGGCTCAATAGACTGAGTCACCCATGTGCCCATCCATTCTATTCTTTTTATCTAAATCTCTCCAATATTTTTTAATTTATTCCCTTCTCTCTTTTGAAATGATAGAGGATGAATTAGGTCTTTTGTGAACAATAGGATTGTTTTTAGCAGTAATAGGATTAAGAGACCTGGACCCAGGTGATGAATGTAAGCAAAGATGTCAGAGCCTCTCCATGATTCCAGGCCTCTCACTCTGAGAAATGCAATACTTTGTTCTGCAAGTTCATTGACTGGTCCCAGACATTATCATTGTGTGGTTTAGTAGAACAAGTAAAGTCAGTGTCAGGGTTTATCTTCAGCCTCAACTACATGTTATAATGTGATCCATCCAAAAACTTAGAGCCAGTTTTCTCATTTGTAAAATGGGAATCAAGATATTTACCTATTTCTGATAAGATGTTTCCAATAACTTGTCCTAATGACATGCAAGTCTCATTTAAAGTGAGTAAAGTTTATGATACATCACATTAATGAAAGAAGGGATAAGAACCATATGATCCTTCCAACATATGCAGAAAAAGAATTTGACAAAATACAGCATTCTTTCTTGGTAAAAGCCCTTACAAAAGTAGAGGTAGAAGGAACATACTTCAACATCATTTAAGTCATATAAGAAGAGCCCACAGCTAATATCATCCTCAATGAGGAAAACCTGAGAGCTTTCCCCCTAAGGTCAGGAATATGACAGGGATGTTCACTTTCACCACTGTTCTTCAACAGTACTGGAAGTCCTAGCCTCAGCAATCAGAGAACAAAAAGAAATGAAAGGAATACAAATTGGCAAAGAAGTCAAACTTTCACTCTTTGCAGATGACATGATACTCAACATAGAAAACCCAAAGGACTCCACCAAAAAGCTTCTAAAACTGATCTGTGAATTCAGCAAAGTCTCAGGATATGAAATCAATGTACAGAAATTGGTTGCATTTCTAGACACCAATAATGAAGCAACAGAAAGAGATCAATGAAGCAATCCCATTTACAGCTGCACCAAAAACCATAAGATACCTAGGAATAAACCTAACAAGGAGGTCTGTATGCTAATAAGTATAGAAAGCTTATGAAAGAAATTGAAGAAGACACAAAGAAATGGAAAAACATTTCATGCTCATGGATTGGAAGAATAAATATTGTTAAAATGCCAATACTACCCAAAGCAATCTATACATTCAGTGTAATCCCTATTAAAATAACATCAGCCTTCTTCACTGAGCTAGAGCAAACAATCCTAAAATTTTTATGGAACCAGAAAAGACCCTGAATAGCCAAAGAAATCCTGAAAAAGAAAACTAAGCTGGAGGCATCACAATTCTGGACTTCAAGCTTTATTACAAAACTGTAATCGTCGAGACAGTAAGGTACTGGTACAAAAACAGACACATAGATAATGAAACAGATTAGAGAACCCAAAAATGGACCCAGAAATGTATGGCTAATTAATCTTCAACAATGCAGGAAAGAGATATCAATGGGAAAAAACAGCAAATGGTGCTAGGAGAATGAGACATACAAAAGAATGAACCTGGACCACTTTCTTACTCCATACACAAAAATAAACTCAAAATAGATGAAAGACCTAAATGTGAGGTGGGAAACCATCAAAATCCTAGTAGAGAAACCAAGCAGCAACCTCTCTGACCTCAGCTGCAGCAAGTTCTTACTAGATGTGTCTTCAGAGACAAAGAAAACAAAAGCAAAAGTGAACTATTGAGACCTCATCAAAATAAAAACCTTCTGCACAGCAAAGGAAACAATCAACAAAACTAAAAGGCAACTGCTGGAATGGGAGAAGATATTTGCAACTGACATATCAGATAAAGGGTTAATATTCAAAATCTATAAAGAACTTATCCAACTCAACACCCACAAAACAAATAATCCAGTGAAGAAATGGGCAGAAGACATGAATAGTTACTTTTCCAAAGAAAACATCCAGGTAGCTAACAGACAAACGAAAAGATGCTTAACAGCACTCATTATCAGGCAAATACAAACTGAAACCGCAATGAGATTTCACCTCACACCTGTCAGAATGGCTAAAACTAACAACTCAGGAAAGGACAGATGTTGGCGAGAATGAGGAGAAAGGGAAACATTTTCACACCATTGATAAGAATGCAGACTGGCGCAGCCCCTCTAGAAAACAGTATGGAGTGTCCTCAAAAAACTGAAAATAGAACTACCCCAAAACCCAGAAGTTGCACTACTGGGTATTTATCCAAAGGGTACAAAAATGCTGATTTGAAGGGGCATATGAACCCCAATGTCTATAGCACCACTATCAACAATAGCCAAAGAATAGAAAGAACTCAAATGTCCATCCACCAATGAATGGATAATGAAGATGTGGTATATATATATATATACACATATATATATAGTGGTATATATGTTATATATTATATATTGTGGTACACACACAATGGAATATTGGCAATCAACAAGAATGAAATCTTGTCATTTGTAACAATGTGTAAGGAAATAGAGTATATTATGTTAGGCAAAATAAGTCAGAGAAAGACACGTCATGATTTCACTCTTATGTGGAATTTAAGAAACACAATAGATGAACATAGAGGAAGGGAAGGAAAAATAAGATAAAAACAGAGAGGGAGGGAAACCGTAAGAGACTCTTAAATACAGAGAAGAAACTGAGGGTTGCTGGAGGGAGGTGGGTGGGAGATGGGCTAAATGGGTGATGGGCATTTAGGAGGGCATTTGTCATGATGAGCACTGGATGTTACATTAAGTGTTGAATCACTGGGTTCTACTCCTGAAGCTAAGACTACACTGTATGTTAACTAACTTGAATTTAAATTAATACATTACAAAAAGTAAATGAGGTTTAGATATAGTTTTCTCCAATAAAAAACAAATCAATGGGGTGCTTGGGTGGTTCAGTCGGTTAAGCGTCCAACTTCGGCTCAGGTCATGATCTCGCAGTTCGTGGATTCGAGCCCCGTGTCGGGCTCTGTGCTGACTGCCAGCTCAGAGCCTGGAGCCTGTTTTGGGTTCTGTGTCTCCTTCTCTCTCTCTGACCCTCCCCTGCTCATGCTGGCTCTCTCTCTCTCAGAAATAAATAAAAACATTAAAAAAACAAACAAACAAAAAAACCAAATCAAATGTCCCTGAAAGGAAACTAAATAAAATCCAGGTCACCCATGACTGGTTATAGGAGAATCTCCATGTAGCCATGGGTTCCTGGCCTGCTATGCAAGTGTCCAACCATTTTCTCTTGATATTAATCTTCCCATTAGGGATGTAGGCCCTATCTAGTTCACTTAGGGAAAATCTGGCCATGATTTTCAAATGCAGACTCTACCTAGAACATTGAACTGAGGCTTTATTTATTTGGGGGAATTAAAATGTGAAGGACAAGGAGAATGTTACAAAACTAGAGAACATCTAACGGGCTACAGCTTGCTGCTTTTCAAATTTACATTGCTCATCTCATCCTGGTGTCCGTCATGCTTTTGTGTGGCAAGGTATTAGCTCAACACCCTTCCAGGATCCATTCCTATTCATCGGCCTTCTTTTAGATTCCAAACCAGATTCCTGACAATATTCCTTGGGCACCTAGATCCAGCCATAGCTGAAGCACTAACTTTTGAATTATGAGAGCTAATTATCCCCTTGCTTTGATTAAGCCCATTTATGTTTCTCTTATGTATAGGCAAGTTAGTTTGACCACATATTTCAATCCTCTATCTTCTATAGAGCTAGACACTGGTTATTATCTATTGAATAAGTACCTTAATTATTAATCTTAACACTATTTGGAAATTAAATATGCATATCCTTTCTATGCCATAATATTTATGGCAGAAATGAGACCAGAAAATCTTTCTTAGTCTGTTACTCAATTCATTGAAAACCATTTCTAGGGGCGCCTGGGTGGCTTAGTCGGTTAAGCGTCCGACTTTCGCTTAGGTCATGATCTCGCGGTTCGTGGGTTCGAGCCCCGCGTCGGGCTCTGTGCTGACTGCCAGCCCAGAGCCTGGAGCCTGTTTCAGTCTGTGACTCCCTCTCTCTCTCTCTGACCCTCCCCTGCTCACGCTGTCTCTCTCACTCTCTCTCCTAGAAATAAATAAAAAAATTAAAAAAAAAAAGAAAACCATTTCTAAAATAAGGGACAAAAGTAGGCTTAAACTTTTACCATTTATTTATTAGACATGAATTCATTACAAAATTAACTCACATATAATTAGAAATATTTTCAATCACAAACAAATCAAAGTCATTTAAAATATTAAATGTTAAATTATATTTTACATTTATAGACTATCCAACATAAGTTATAACTGGATGTCTGGTGATGTTCCCATAACAAAAATATAGATAAAAATATGACAAATATGTTAAGAAATATACTTACACCATGCATCTGTAGGTTGTAAACCAATTTTATTTGGTTTTGTGAAAAGGAAAGAAAAAATGATACATCCAATATTTGCCCACGTGAATCTTTTGGTAAACTGAAACAAATATAAAATTGCATATTCTGACTTTATAGGCAAGACATAAACTTACAAAAAATCATCACTGGATGTCTAAATTCTACACTTTTTCCTTTGAGCCTGTGATGTAGGTTAGTTATTGAATTCATTTGTTACATTGAAAGAAATTTGGTTTTTTTGAAATCGAGAAAATAGAGCAATTTTTTCCACAGATTGTTTTTTTCTTCCAGTTTTTCAAGATTGTGGTTTAGCATCACTGCACTCTTAATCTCATTCATTATATGTCACCTGAATAACCGAGGCTTTCCAAATGCCCTGATTTTCAAGATATTAGTGAGATATAGGTAGGATTTATTTTCAGATGATCAGAGAACATAAGAAATATCATCAAAATTTAAAAATTGATGCTGGATGCTAGTATGTATGGGAGGCTACAGTGCTGGGCCTATAATGCACTTGACTCTAGCCTACTTAACATCGGAAAGCCTCATTAATATATCCTGGATAAGGAAAAGAACTGTTAAACCCTAAATGCTGAAGATTGGTCTGGCCATATACATCATATAAAAGAGGTACAAATCAATAAATAGGATTACAGTCAAAACCTAGGAGAAGAAAATCCAATTGCTAGAAAATGCTACACAATATAAAGATATTCATCACAATCACAAAGGTATTTAGTTTTTATTTCTCATTGGACATTAATAAAATATTAACTGTGGTTTAAGAAGTGGCATGGTAAAACCATAAAAGTTAGAACATCTACGCAGGTGAGAGAAATTTCCAGTTTCTCAAACATCAACAAAATAATTTTTTATACATGATGCAATTAAATATCAAATTCTGTAGATATGGTCAGAAGAAGAGGTGGTAACTTTCTTTCATTCATGGAATAAGCCAAAGCAAGTTACCGTAATTTACAAGTGTGCGGTAATGTCTTTAAACCAGGCTAGGTTTCATTTTAAAACTATTCCATGTTGTGAGGCTCTGTTTTGTTGACCAACTGCAACCTGCTAAGCCTCGGTGTTTACTCATGATACAAAACACATGATAAGGCACACAAAAGTGCAAAATAAATATTTGTTGACTAATCAATTTTGTTTTACAGCTTGATCACTTAGATTTTTAAAGTAGTTATGTTGCCTTCTTGATTCCGACTGTATTAAGCTACCATCAGTTTTAATTCTTTAATTTTAATTCTTAAATTTGTTATTTTAAAAAGATAAATTTCACCCACCAGGGGCACAGATACTGCAATGTAAAAGGCACTTCATTGTTGTTTTGTTTTTAGAAAATAGAATGTGTTTTATCTCTTCCTAAGTCATGAAAATACTCTGAAGAATATTAGTTAGTTTCTGAGATTCTCCTTTATGGATTATAAAGAAAACGAGGTGGTAACAAAACTTTATAAAATAGATTGCTTGCTCACAATCACAAAAACACACCAAAAACCAAACCACAACAAAAGTCATGTTTTGGTTACAAAAAATTCCAAATGGCACACTCATGTTCTCGGGCACTGATGGTACAACATGACTTAGTGAGATGTGAAAAACAGAAAAACAGGAAAGAGGTTCAACATGGTGGATTTTATCACTAACTGTAGTTTTCTCCAAAAAAACACAGGTGCACGTCTCTGATTGTAAATTATTCTGCAGTCAAATGCTCTACCACTGAGCTATACCCCTGTGCCACTGATTGTAAATTATTCTGGCAAGGATAGAGAGCTTGAGGTGAACTAGCATGAGCACTAAGAGTATATATATTTTTTAATTTAGAAAAAGAAATCTTTGACATCATAAATTTGCATTAAATCTATGCACACTTATTTAAAAATTAATATATTTCTATTTGTTAGGTGCAATTTACTCTCACATAGTTAGACTGAATTAACCTGCCAAATGGGCTCATACCAGAAAAGGAATACTGTGATGAGAACACAGTTTCTTGTGAGAACTACAAATGACTCACATTTTAAAAAATTTTATGTAAAGCTTGCCCAATATATGTATAGTGTCTATTAAAATTGAATAGAATAGTGAGTTAGGATGGCAGTGTTGGAGTAAAACTGAAGGACCCAGCCTCAATGTATAGAATGTTAGTGATGATCTCATCCAGCTTCTGTATTATGCAGCCAGGAAAACGGAATCTTCGCACTTGAGAAGGGGATTTCTCAAGGTCATAGCAGAAAAGTGGCTCTAAGTTTCATGAGGGTGGCCACAAGGTGTACCTTGCTCACATTTTATCACCACACATAGCACAGTGCCTGGGACATGGTAGAAGTATTCTATACACATTTTGCATGGGCCAATGAGGGAAAAAAATGATTATATGAATGAGTGAATGAATGAGAGAGACAATGGCAAAGCTGGGCTAGACTATACTTCCAGGAATAGAAGCTTGACAGCATCTAGGCAATTAGGATGATGACTTGTTGTTACCAAACATCCCTCAAACGAGTTCTTCTTTGAGCCATGTTGGTTAAAGAGGCAATGTCAGGTGCCTATAGAAGCTGATGTACAATGGCACAGTTTGAAGTCATTTTAATTCTCTTAAATCTTTTTATTTATCAGCAGTATTTCTCATTCAGTAGAGTTACAGCTCTTTGAAGAGCCTCTTTATCAACTCTATCACAGGGCACTAAACTTACTGAACTGCACTACCTACAACACTGCTCACATCTACATTATGTCTTCGGGAATGATGATGGGCATAGAGGCTTCCTTCTACCCCACTCCAGCTATCTGAACACTCAATAACAGGCTCTTGGAGCACTAACAGCATTCACTCTAGAGGCAGTTTTCAGAAATAAAGAGAAGCAGGAGAGGGGTCAAAGTGAGAGGGTGGAGGCTGTGAACATTGAAACTGCTTGATGAAAGGAGAAAAGCTGTTAGACTTGTTATAATTGGAAGAGCATATGCAGGCCTCAAAGAAGTATTCAGGCAATTGGAAAATACCTTTTCAAGTACAGGGCAAAGGGGGGAAGTCAACAGCAGGTATTGGTATGTAAACAAGTCAAATGTAGGTGAAAGAAGAGTAAGCATGTTTCATCATGGATTCTTGGAAGCTGTTCTTTGCAGATTTCAGTGGGTAATTGAGATTGACATTTCAAGTGGCAGGAGACAGTCTGGGTAATAGCTTCCGTATTCCAAATAGTCAGGTTCAAGTGCAAGAGAGGTCTTCGTAAACAGAATTGATGGCAGTCTTTTGTGATAGAGCAGGGGTCACTAAGACTGCTTGGGGACCCAGGTGAACTTCCAGCCTCCCTCCTCATCTCGACACACAAAGGCTTGTCCCTGGTGGAAGGAATGAGTTTTCACATTACAGTGAGGGCTCAGGGATGTGGAGAAGGCCATCTCTGTTTTATTGGGGGACACATCAGATGTGTAGTAAGGAGGGGTTTGCAGCTCTCCTGGTGCATCCGAAAGCTGGGAAAGTAAGTGGAAATCTTCCCCGTGCCTGGCAGTGCTATGTGAGGGGGTTGCTCGGTCACCTCCATAGTCAATTGGCAGGTCCTCCCTGGGGATATTCCCATAATTGACTGCATTATCTGGAAACTGGGGAAACGTGCTGGCAATTCTTCTGGGAGGAGAGGCGAGGGCACTGTAGTTAGCTGATAAAGTGTCATCAATGGTATTGAGGTCTTTTAATCCAAGTGTTTGAAGAACCCAGGGATCCACAGGGGGCCCAGGTTGTTCTTTACAGTTAGCAAATTCACTGGAGAGGTTTCTCTTGGCATTTTTGTGATGGGGGATCTCAGGAGGAAAGTATCTTTGCTCTTTAGGTTTCCTCTTTCCCTTTCGGAATGTTCCACATGCTTTGGAGAACTCATCTGATGACAGTAGTTTCTAGGGAAGTAGTATTTGAAAATATACAGTCAGATAGTCAAGGAAGATCATTTTCTTTACTGTTGTCTAATTAAAACTCCTTCAAATATTTCCTTGTCACTTTAACTCCTTAGCAAACTTGATTAAAATTCTATTCTCTCTCTTTCTCTCTCTCTTTCTATCTCTCTCTCATACACACGAACAAAAGTGATTGGATTAACTTGTTCTTAAATTAAAANCCTGTTTCAGTCTGTGATTCCCTCTCTCTCTGACCCTCCCCTGCTCATACTGTCTCTCTCTCTCTCCTAGAAATAAATAAAATAAAAACATTTAAAAAAAATTATCTAAAAAAAAAATCTATAAGGACAAGTTGCCACCTGGAAACCACAATTCATGCTGTTTTTTTTTTTTTACTAATCATTTAAAAGTTGAAAGAAAAAATAAAGTCTTTAAATTTTCAACTCAGGGAAGTAATTATTATAATGGTGACAATAATAGCAACTATCATGCACCGAACACTGGCTACCTGCATAAGGTCATTTTATATAGGGACTATAAGAACCTTCTTTAGTGAGGAAACTGAGGCGCAGGCATATTAGCGACTTGCTAAGGATCACGCAGCCTAGATTAAATCGAAGCCATGTGACCCTAGACAGAGCAACTGATTGAAACAGTAGCTATCACTGCTTCTTCTTGTTCTATTAACTTTCATAACACTTTCACGTGATATGTATTATTCTACATCTTGAACAATTGGTAAAAAGGGAGAAAAAAGCCTGCCTAATCAATATCATTTACGAATTTCATAAATGTCCTTTTTTTTTTTTTACAAAATGGTGGCTGGACTAAGGAGCCCATGCTAATAACTGTGAAATGTGCTCCCTTTCTTAACAAAGCTGACTGGATTGTAAAGGAGTCAGATATGGTATCTTTTCTTTTCTTCTCAGAACTGTTATGTTCAGTAAAATTGGTAAGAAGCATCACCAATTTAAATTAAATAATATCAAATAATGTAGCTTGTCTAGAAGCAAGGTAAAGATTGATGACAGAAGCAATAGTTATAACAGAAAGGCAAAAAGGTAACAGAAATATGAAACGCAAAGAAAGAAAGAAGAATGGAAAGAGACTATGCGCAGCTATTTGTCCTCAAGTTAGATACAGTCCATTTTAGAAGTAAAAACACCACCACCAAAAAACCCATTTAAGATAATGTAATTGGTGATATAGCACTGTCACTCAAGAAATCAGGGCTCCAGCCATATTCATAACATTTTAGAGCCGGGGAGATTGCTAAATGATCTTTTAGGCTGTGCATATCCAGATGAAGGTGACCGAGGCTAAGTGAGAGAGCAATTTGCCGAAAGTCAATCTGATAATTAGAAGAACCGAGTGTCTTTCAGATCTGATTCCCACTGCAGTGTTCCATCTATTTAGCTCTGTCTTCTGATTAACCTCTGTTGTCTTCGCGATTCCCTTGACTGGCTTGATTCTTAAGCAACTTCTGCTGTAATATATGGCTACCATCTGCAGTCTAGATAATTCCAAAAAGTGGTACATAAACATTGCATAAAATATGCAAGTGCCATATTTCCTTCAAAAAACTCCATCTAACCTAGAAAAGCATTTGAACCCAGGCTGTTCAGAACACCGTCTACAGTTACTTAAGCAGTTTTACCCAAAGGGTCTCCATTCTCAAGTCACTGCTGTGTTTTTATAAAGGGGATAGTTACATACCTACCTTGCCCTTTTCCTCAAGACATTTAACCAAAGCAGAATTCAGGTATTGTCTCAGATGATTATTCTCTTCGTGCAACCTAGCAAGTTCTTCTTCCTTCTGCACCAGAGTATCTTGGAGCTGCAAAAAGCATACAATGGTGAAGGCTGCTCTACTATATTGACTTTGTAACCTTATAATAACGCCACTGATCCTTAACCTGCTTAAACTTGATTATTATTCTATTTGTTTTACGAACTCAACCTCCAGAGAGCCCTCGTCCTCTAACGCCTCAATCCAATCTACACCCACCTACCACCTGATTGTTCAGTTTTGTGCTCTGAACTTCTTATTCATTGCAAAGTGTTTGAAGAGATTATATGACTTTTAAGACTGCAACCACAAGGGAATCGGAAAGGTATGTAGGAAAATGAGCTGCCTGCAACTGTTTAAATATAGAAAAAGGTATTTGGAAAGGTTTCGCTGGACTCCTTCCTTGCACATTAAGAAAAGAAGAAAAACAAGGGGGGGTTAGGGTCCCTCATCCTCAGATTGATCTGTTTGTATGTCTATTAGATCAAATTACTCTCTCAGGAACGACAACAAATAAAACGTGAAAAATGAAGCAATCTTTGCAGAAACTTTATAATCATCATCCCTCTCCAAGTGATGAGCTATATGTATGCTTTAAAAATACTATCACACGGGGCGCCTGGGTGGCTCAGTCAGCTGAGCATCTGACTTTGGCTCAGGTCATGATCTCACGGTTCATGGGTTCAAGCCCCGCATCGGGCTCTGTGTTGAACGTTTGCTCAGAGCCTGGAGCCTGCTTTGGATTCTGTGTCTCCTTATCTCTCTGCCCTTCCACTGCTCATTCTCTGTCTCTCAAAAATAAATAAATGTAAAAAAATGTTTTAAATACTATCACACTCAATATATATATCATTTGGTCTTTGCAACAGTCCCCTGAGGAAGGCAGCATAAATATTTCAACTCCATAGGTATGGAAAAAGACGATTCAAGAAGTCACACAACTAAAATGTGCGCACTCAGGTCCTGACTACAGGGCCCCCGAGAGGCTTTTGGTCATTGTTGTTGACTTTGTTGTTTTTGTTTTCTTCCCTGTGACCCTGATCACCTATCTTCCTGTCCACCTCTGTGGACATTCACCCACTTTGGTTCTAAATTGCAAGTCAACATACGAATTTAACAAGGGAAAATAAGCAAGGTAATATTAAGGGGTGATGTTAAGAATAAGCTGCCTGCGGGACGCCTGGGTGGCTTAGTCGGTTAAGCGTCCGACTTTCGCTTAGGTCATGATCTCGCGGTTCGTGGGTTCGAGCCCCGCATCGAGCTCTGTGCTGACTGCCAGCTCAGAGCCTGAAGTCTGTTTCAGTCTGTGACTCCCTCTCTCTCTGACCCTCGCCTGCTCATGCTGTCTCTCTCTCTCTCTCCTAGAAATAAATCATTAAAAATTAAAAAAAAAAAAAAAAGAATAAGCTGCCTGCTAAGTGAAATGAACCAGATGAAAAAGACAAATACCGTATAATTTCACTCATCTGTGGGATCTAAAAAAAAAAAAACGAATAAGCAAACAGAAGGCAGAATCCTATAAATACAGGGAATAAACTAAGGGCTGTGAGGAGGAAAGAAACAGGGGACGGCAACATGGGTGAAGAGTAGTGGCAGATAAAGGCTTCTAGTCATGGGAATAAAGGCACAGCATAGGGACAGTTAATGATATTGTAGTAGCATGACAGTAGTGTATCCGTATGGGGACAGACGGTAACCACGCTTGTGGTGTGCACAGCATAATGTATAGAGAAGCTGAATCACTATGTTGTACACCTGAAACTAATGTTAACATTGAGAGTCAATTATACTCAAAGAAGTTTAAAAATAAAAGTAAAATAAAAAAAAGAATGCGTGGAACATGCCCGCCTGGTTTTAATATTCTGATAACCTACACATACCTGCTTGTTTCTGTAGAGCTGATTGGAAAGCTGAGCCTCTTCCCAAGAGCATGAGTTAGGAGCAGGGAAACTGGAGTCACTGGATGATTCTACGTGAAAATACCAAAGGGATAACTGAGCAAACGCACCTGGGGATTTTGTGTAATACAGAGCTCAGGGAGGGATCTCAGACAGTTTTAATGGATCCAATTACCTTTCTAAAAATAGCTACTGCCTCCTTACAGGAAACAAAACATTGAAAGCTTCCAGAATGGATAAGCATGCTATGAAAGACAAATATTTGTAGACTATATGCCAAAATGGCTAACGGGATGAATTTTGAGGAGCCAAGAGGTTACATTTCTTCCTAATAAATAAACTCCTGCTGGCTAAATTCATAAAACCCATCCCATCTGCATTATGAATTCACTCAAATATTTACTGATCCTTCCCCCGCTAGGCATCACTTTGCAAATTCCACCATGTTTTCCAAGTTTCTATCTTATTTCCTAAGGTTTAGTGTTTGATAACATGGCGTTTGGCTCTAGAATCAACTCCCGTTGATTTGATGCTGTCATTTTTCCCCAGATGAAAATCTTGGCCTGTTTGTTTATCTGTTAAAGCTGATGGAGAGTATTTATTCAGAATTATATGTGGTAGCCCTTTCTAGTTGGAAATAATGTGGACCTTGCTTCTCTGAAGAACTTGATGGAAATCTCAAAACTGTACCCTGAATTCATGTATTTCAAATGTCGTCATTTGTCCTCGTTTGTATGCCTTATATGCTTTAATAAAGAGGGTTTTTTTTTTTTTTCATATTTGATAGCAAACTATATCTACCAGTAAAAGCTATGCTTGTGCATACTCTTTGGGTTACTTTTATTTTATTTTCCTCATCTAGTACAGTTTTGACTCTTACTCATCTCTATGGAAATTGAAGTATTACCGAAGTATTTTTGACTAAAGTAAAATGATGAGTGAGGAGACAGGAATAAAATTGTATATAGCTACAGTCTGGTTTTATATTCTTGGTCTTCTCTGCTCCATGTGGTAGAAGGCCAAAATTTCACAACTCCCTTCTTGATATGTAAGTGTGTTTCAATATTTTCAGGTTTTTTGTTTGTTTCTCAAATTCAAAAGAAATAATATGGCAGAACCAGGAGTACAGATATTTAATTGTGAAGTGTCTACAAGTTTTTCTAGAAACCAGATTGTTAATATAGAAATTTGCTTAATATTGGGGCGCCTGGGTGGCTTAGTCGGTTAAGCGTCCGACTTTCACTTAGGTCATGATCTCGCGGTTCGTGGGTTCGAGCCCCGCGTCGGGTTCTGTGCTGACAGCCAGCTCAGAGCCTGGAGCCTGCTTCAGATTCTGTGTCTCCCTCTCTCTCTGACCCTCCCCTGCTCACGCTCTTTCTCTCTCTCTCCTAGAAATAAATAAAAAACATTAAAAAAAAAAAGAAATTCGTTTAATATTTATAAAAACTATTTACTCAGTCTCCAGTGAAAATTAATGCATGGTTTTCCATCATGGTATCTTTCCCTCTATAATTGAAGTCTTCTTTGACCAAAAAGGAATAACTTTTTTCCCACTTATTAGACACTGTTCAACTCTAACATAGAGAACAGATAGAGAACAAACTGAAGGTTGATGGAGGGAGGTGAGTGGGGGATGGGCTAAATGGGCAATGAGCCTTAAGGAGAGCACTTGTTGGGAGCACTGGGTGTTACATGCAAGTGATGAATCACTAAATTCTACTCCTGAAAACAATATTATGCTATATGTTACCTAAATAGAACTTAAGTAAAAATTTGGGGAAAAAAAGCAATAAACAAAAACCATGACTCAGTTAAAAAGAAAAACAAAGAAGTAAATGCATTTGGTCAAGCACTTTGAAAAAAAAAAAGAAAGAATAGCTATTCATTTTAGAAAAAGAGGAAAGAGTACCGAGACAAATCATTTGGAAAGATAATTGTTCTGATTTCACTTTTTTTAAATAAACTTTTAAAAATAAACATGGTATGGATACAAAAAAAAAGACACTGTTCATAGGACTTCCTTATGAAATAAAAGGTATGTTAGTATTTTTCCTTGCTTCTCTCTTATACCCCAGGAAACTTCCCTGAATTCCAAAAGAAATGCTCCAACTGGTACCTTGACTACAAAAGCATCTCACTAATATTGTTTATAAATCTTTGACCCAAAAGCAAATCCCCTCAGTGGGCTGGAAATCTCCAAGAACTATAATGTGTGGGGAGAAATACACCTTGACCAGTCGCCAAAGGGAAGAACGTCATTTTCAGTATTTGGCAAGTACAGAAAAGCAGGTTATTTAGGGCGTAAAACGCAGGAGTCTTTGGGCTTTCTTCAACTTCCCATACCATTCCTTCTTCTACAGAGTTCTAGCCCATGATGCTTTGCAACTATGGGTGCTGGAAAAGGGCTTCAGACCTACTGGGAAAGCAGAAGAGCAGAACTTACCCTGTGCCTGTGGTGCTTGTTGGGGCTCTCTGTTGTCCAGGAGACCAGCAGCCCAGAAAGAGACCCAAGTCTCCGTGGAAACGTCAACACTAGATTCTGACGTTGTAGTGGAATACGGGCAATTATAGCTCTGGCCTCCTACAAAGTACTGGTCTTGGCAAGGCAGGACAGTGTTCTGTGAAATTCAGTATGAGGGATCAGGGTGGGGGAGGGGGGGGTCCCAGGAGATGGAATGATTGGGATTTGGAGGGGGATGAGGGTGGGAGAGAGACAGGCACAAATTACAGCAGTGAATCAAAAACAGTACAGGTGTTAAGCATAGATCCCAGATTAATTCAAGTGGTCGAAATATAATTACTAAAAGGGAATCAGCTCCTTGGTTTACCCAGTAGTTTCCTTAGGCCCTCTCAGCAAAGAATAGGCTAGTATTGGATGGACCAAGTTTGTAAATATCCAGGAGTATTTTCCGTTGCCATGACTGAGTCATCTAACAGGCTATCCAGGATCTAAGTAAAAGGAATTCTCCTTAATGATTGAAAGACATAAGAACTATTTGGCTCTTGCTAGCAATACCTTAATTATATTTCTAATAACCTTAAGAGACAAAGAGCCCAGAAAGCTAAGGCTGGAAAGGACTGAACGGGACATATAAGGAAATCTCCTTATTTTTGCTTCTTAGTTTCTAGATTATAAACTTGCTCCATTCCTTCCTTCCCCCTTTCCCTGGCTTTGAATGCTGCCGGATCCTACGCTGGTCCAAACTGTTTGAGATGGATGTATGGATATATAGATACATTCCAGAGATAACTAAACATATTTTGCTCGTAACTCCAAGCACAGGCACATATAGTCACTCCGAGTAAACATATCATTAAAGCTGACACACGTTTGTCAGCAGGGACAGCAGGCTCTAGATCTCTCCAGCCCCAGGTCTCAGTGCCCTTCCAAAGTTATCTTGCCACTACTGACTGCCTGGCATGTTTTCTCCACTGTGTTCTGAGCCAGCGAACACCTTCCTGCCCCCAACAACTCAAACTTCAAACACACAGTCCTTTCAAATGTCCAAGCAGGGGCAGGTATGCAGCCTTCCTGGGTTAATCTGTACAACAGCCCACTCTTCATTATTTGTCAATGTTTAATCAGGTAAAAGTCATTCATTTCAACAGAGTCCAGCTTTGGACAAACTCATTTTGACCACTACAAGTCTTTTGTTGACTTGCGGACTTTCTTGAGCATAACATTAACAGGGAGGAAACAAATAAGAAGGAAAAGGAGAGAGACAGACAGACAGACAGACAGAGGAGAGAGAGGAGAATTAAGTTAATTAAGTCACAATGTGTTAATATTCCCGGTAAGTTAAGTTTTGAAAAAGCCCAGTCTTGAAGCAAATCCAGCTTGGGCAGTGCAGACCAAATACACTCAGCCAAAAGTTTATCAAGGACTATTTTCTTTTATGCCAAAAGCATGTTTGTAGGCTCCTTCCCTGAGGTTATTATTGGAATCAGAGCTGAACTATTATGCAATTGACACCTGAGAAGAAAACAAATCTCAAACACCCTTGGGCTAGCTCAAATCCGATGTCTGCAAATACGTCCATAATCTAGAGGAAGAGGTGGAATGAAAAGGGAGTCCAGGTGCAGAGGGAAGAAAGGAGATAGTACAGAGAGTAGAAATAACCCAAGAGGGTAAGACGAAGTGAGAGATGGGGGAATGACAGACTGAGGGAGCAGGGAGAGAGGGGACAGGGGAGAAGTGGTAGATGGGGCAGCAGAGAACACCCCTTTTTAATGGGCAGGTAGCAGAGAAATCTGGCAGCCAAGGTGCAAGAAATTCTATATGCAAAGCTTACGAGCTCTCAGGGCCCCCAGGTTTCCCCAGCGCATTACCTAACCCCCAGGTGCTCACTTACCATCTTGCAGTGGAAGAAGGCGCTGCAGAAGCTGAGCCCTCGATTTTTCAGTAAAGCCCGTAGGAGCTTTAAATGGGACTGAGGGGAGGAGCTAGGAGAGGCGAGTTCTAATCTACGCGAGCTCCCGGGGACGCCGGGGACTCCCGGCGAGCGCCGCCCTCTGATTCGGCGNTTATATATCTCCTTTCCCCCAACTCCTGAAGTGCCTGTGAAATGTGAAGATGATCTATATCCATCCTAGAATGTAAGTTTGGGGAGAATAGCCGTTCCGTCCATTGTGTTCATTGCAGTTTCCAAAGTGCCTGGAACAATCTCTAACCTGTCATGGGTGCTCAATAAAGAATTAAAATACAGGGGCGCCTGAGTAGCTCAGTCAGTTAAGTCAGTTAAGCATCTGACTTCAGCTCGCTTGTGATCTTGCATTTTATGAGGTCAAGCCCTGCGCTGGCCTCTGTGCTGACAGCTCAGGGCCTGGAGCCTGCTTCCAATTCTGTATTTCTCTCTCTGCTCCTCCCCACTCATGCTGTGTCTCTCTTCTCAAAAAATAAATAAACATTAAAAAAATTTTTTTTAAAGAATTAAAATTAAAATTTCAGGGCTGTCTTGGTGGCTCGGTCAATTGAACATCCGACTTTGGTTCAGGTGATGATCTCAGGTCTCAGGGTTCATGAGTTGGAGCCCCAGAGCTCTGCCTTAGGCTCTGTGCTCAAAGCTCGGAGCCTGAAGCCTGCTTCAGATTCTCTGTCTCTCTCTGCCCCTCCCCTGTTCCCACTCAGTCTCTCTCTCTCTCTCTCTCAAAAATAAATATTTTAAAATGTTTAATATAAAATATAAATTTAAGAAGCTAAAGTGTCTGTCTCTGTGTTGGCCTTATCTTCACAATTACTATTATATAGAATAAATATTATAGTAATGAAAAAATACTTCTCAGTTAAAGTATTTGATTTCCCCCATCTTTTCTCTTGCATTTTATCCTCATGATTCCTGTGATGTTATATCCAGAGGAGAAAAAAGAGTGATATCATCTCTTAAACCATTCATCTACTTGGGCACCTGGGTGGCTCCATCAGTTAAGTGTGGGACTTTGGATCAGGTCATGATCCCAGAGTTTATGGGTTCCAGCCTGGCATCAGAGCCTCTGGCTCCTCCTCTCTCTGCCCCTCCCCCACTCAATCTCTCTCAAAAATAAATAAACATTAAAAAATTCATCTACCACTAATAGCCAACTCTTATTTCAAATGGCAATAACCTAGGGGGTGGGTACTCTTTTATTTTTTTTAAGTGTATTTATTTATTTTGAGAGAAAGAGAGGAGAGAGCATAAATGAGAGAGCACAGAGAGGGAGAGGATCCCAGGCAGGCTCCATATGTCAGTGCACAGCCTGATGCAGGGCTTTAACTCACCAACTGTGAGGTTGTAACCTGAGCCAAAGTCCCACACTCAACTTGACTGAGCCACCCAGGCACCCAGGGTGTGGGTGCTCTTATTGTCCCTGTTTTGGAGGATGCCAATGAAGCACTGAAGAAACGTGACCAATGTTTACATGATTAGGAAGTAGCAGACGCTCGTTCCAGCATCCAGGCTCCTAACTATCACAAGTATGGTTTTTATTCTCTTTGACTTCTTTCCACTGCACATTATAGCAATTTATACAATGGCCATTTTTGTGGATTGAATTATGTTACCGCAGGATTTGTATGTTGAATCTCCAACTCTGAATGTGATGTATTTGGAGATAGGGCTTCTAAAGAAAGAACCAAGGTTAAGAGGTCATAAGGTGGTGCTCTCATTTAACAAGACTAGAGGTTATCAGAAGAGGAAGAGACTCCAGAGATGGCATGCACAGAGAAAAGGCCATGTGAAGACAAGGCCAGAGGGTGGCCATTTGTAAGTCAAGGAGAGAGGTATCAGGAGAAACCGTTAATCTTGCTGGGACCTTGGTCTTGGACTTCCAGCCTCTAGAAATGTGAGAAAATAAATTTGCTTTAGGCCATCTCATCTGTGGTTCATGTTATGGAAGCCCTAGTGGGCTAATGAGAGAATGGTGTAAGGATTGAGAAAACTTCGGATTCTGGCCTGCATAGTCCTTTCTCTAAACCAGTTCTGACTTTTATTTATTCTGGGTTGGATTGTACTCATCATCCGTAGCACTTAGCAATGGCTAACACACCAAACTAACTAACCAAATGCTCCTAAAGCGTTCTGTATCCGACATTAAGGAAGAAATGAAAAAGGAAGAGGATGAAGGCAGCAGACTTGGGAGATAACCCTTTCTCCTGTTCCATACAGTTTGTTCATAAGCATTTTTAAGTGAACGATACCAGGTTTGGGGTCACTGACTGGAAGCTACTGCCTGGGTCACAGGACATGACTCATTGCAGCGAGTAACTGCTCTCACGGCACAAGGGGCTGGGATACCCTGGCAATATGACCCTGAGATGATGGGGGAAACAGATCAAAACCCATTTAGGTTATGAGAATCGATGATGTCATTCAGGGCAAAGAAAATCCTAATGGTTTTTATGATGAGCACCAAAGGAAGAAAAGGAAGATGGAGTTGTTTTGGGTTTGGAAACTTCTAAATTGGACATGTGAACCTCTGGAAGATACACTCTCTTGACTCTAAAAATGACATAAAATGGGCATATGAAACAAAACATGGTTGAAACAAAAGGGCATAGGCTCTGGATCCAAATATACCTATGTTCCAGTTCTTGTTCAACTCTCTGAGGCTGAAAGACCTGGGGCTGTATTATCATGGTCTCCAAATTCTCAGTAAATTAAGAAAGAGATACCTGCCTTAGAAGCTTATTGAAAAGCTGACCACTAATGCTTGAAAACTCCAAATTCACGGCCTACGTCATGAATAGCAGCTGTTATTGTTATACATAGAGGACCCTTTGAATGTTTACACTACTGTGCCTTGCCTGGTAAAAATAACTGAAAATAAAAGCTACGTTTATTAAGCAGATTTTTTGAGGGCTAGATGTATTTTTTAAGTCTTTGATGGATTTTAGCACACAGATGTTTCATAATCATTATACTTTAGCTTAGTGGGAATGGGAGTATATATGGTGGCAGAGGATTCCTAAAGTTAAGCCATACAGAGCTATGGACAATTTAATAGAAGATCAAGAAGATGTGGTTTATCTATACCATGGAATACTACATGGCAATGAGAAAGAATGAAATCTGGCCATGTGTAGCAACATGGATGGAACTTGAGGGTGTTATGCTGAGCAAAATAAGTCAGGCAGAGAAGGACAGATACCACATGTTTGCACATATAGGTGGATTAGGAGGAACCTAACGGAGGACCATGGGGGAGGAGAATGGGAAAAATAGTTGGGGAGAGGGAGGGAGGCAAACCATGAGAGACTCTTGAATGCTGAGAACAAACTGAGGGCTGGATGGGTGTGGGGGAGAGGGGAAGGGGGGTGATGGTCATGGAGGAGGGCACTTGTGGGGATGAGCACTGGGTGTTATATGGAAATGAACTTGACAATAAACTAATAAAAAAAAAAAAGATAAAGCTTACCTGACATCATAAATGACGGAAAAATTTCCAAATCCTTAAAGTCTGATTTAAGCATATCTTTTTGTTTAAGATCTACTACTTGGGTTTACCCTTATTTTTTCATTCATTTGGAGATTTTCATTTTTGTTTTTGTTTTTGTTTTGGAAAAATAAGGGACACTTGGGTGGCTCAGTTGGATCAGTGTTCAACTCTGGATTTCAGCTCAGGTCATGATCTCACGGTTCATGAGATTGAGCCCCATGCTGGCTTCTGAATTGATAGCATGGAGGTTGTTTGGAATTCTCTCTCTCTTTCTGCCTTTTCCCTACTCATGTGTGTGCGCTCTCTCTCAAAAACAAATAAGTAAACATTAAAAAATAAATAAAAGAAAAATGAGTCAAGTAAGCAAAAATCCGAAATCCTTTGGCCATTTTTAACTCACATTTTTGAAGGAAAGAGGTACAACTTCTCTGGTGATTGTTTTTTCTTTTATAAACAATAAGATCAGTTAAAAACTGTCTTGTGTATTGTGGCTGAAGAGATGGTGTTAAAAGGGAGGTAGCTAATAACAGCCCAGTTGTTGAATCGAGGTACTACCTGCTGCCAAGGCAAAGAAATAATAAAATAGGAGGTAATTTGACCTGCACACAAACCGTGTCTGCAGACAGGAAAGGATAGTGTGTGATCAGTAGTGGGCCAAGGAAATAAACAGATTGGCATATGGAATGTTCTTTCATTTCACCCCTGGAGGACACTTTATTTGATTACCTCGTTAGTGAACTCAGTAGCATATATAATAAAAGAACAATTTAAAAATTCTCTTTACAAGCATAGCCTCTTCCTATAGCTGCAACAGCTGAATCTCCAGGCAATAGAAAAAGATTATATTTCTGCTTTCACGTGGAGGGAAAGAAACGCATAACCCTTAGAGAAAATTCAGTTCAGCAGATGATTTACATTGGGAAACTTAACACTTGCATATTTTATTTTAGCATGTCTGGGGAACTAGGATGTGTTTTGTTTGTGGAGGCACAGTTCTGGGTTTCACCCTTCCAGAATACTGTGTGGAAATCAGTCATGCTGATATGTGCAGAATCTTGCCTACTACCTACCACACACATGTCAGCCTAGCTTCTAGTAATCATGCGTGTGTAATAACTTATGCCATGGCAAAAACTGTGTCTACATGAACCAAAGATATTTAAATGTTATTTATTTTTGAGAGAGAAAGTGAGTGAGTAGGGGAGGGGCAGAGAGAGACAGAGACAGAGAATCCGAAGCAGGTCCTGTGCTGACAGCAGACAGCCTGATGCAGAGTTCGGCCTCATGAATGGTGAGATCATGACCTGAGCTAAAGTCAGAAGTTTAATTGACTGAGCCACCCAGGTACCCCAAAGGTATTTACACAAAAGAAAGTCAACTGTTAATTCTGGTAACACAAATAAAAAATATAGAAGTTTGAAAAACTATATCAGGTTATCAGCCAGAAAAGAGAAAGGCCTTGGACAAATTATAGAGGGAAATGTTGAAGTGGCACCTGACGTGATTTGTGCCATACAGAAATAAGGGGGAACAAGGAGATGAAGATTTATGATACCACTTTATTGGATGTTCCAGTCTGAATTTATTTCAATANTCAACTGTTAATTCTGGTAACACAAATAAAAAATATAGAAGTTTGAAAAACTATATCAGGTTATCAGCCAGAAAAGAGAAAGGCCTTGGACAAATTATAGAGGGAAATGTTGAAGTGGCACCTGACGTGATTTGTGCCATACAGAAATAAGGGCGAACAAGGAGATGAAGATTTATGATACCACTTAATTGGATGTTCCAGTCTGAATTTATTTCAATGGCTTTATAACCAGCTTTAACCCTCCATGAAGTGCGTAACTTTTCAGTTGTATTTGATTGTATTATGTTAAGACAAATCATACACAATGATAATATTCACAGATTTGAAGATTCTCAAGTCTAAGGGTATATCTGAAATATGTTATCAGATATTATGTATCTACTTCATATTTGAAGGATAGCTAGCAAATGTTTGCAGATCTGTATTCATTGTGCAAAGGGAGGCAAGCCTTTTCTGCTCTCTGTAGCATTTTCTTCTGGCTTTTCTCATAAAGTGACTCTTGGAAATAATATTTGTGGAATTTCTGGAATAAACAGTTGAGGCTTATTCTGGAAGTTGCCAGGCTTGGGGGTTTCCATTTCTCCTAGACCCTATCAGGCTGCCCTGAGGACAGATGCATCAGTATTTTTCAGGGTTTTAACTCATCATGCTTTGGTGCACCAGTAGGGAAGATCTGCTCTGTGATAACTGATCTGGCCAAACTGGAATAAAATAATCTCAATACTACTGCAAGAATACATGGAAAACAGTGAAATTCATTTTGCATTACCTCAAACGTTAGACATGTGGAATCCCAAATAAACAAAGAAAAAAAACAATTAAAACTCTACTCCTCATTACTTCCACCACATTAGAAAAAGTGGAAATATTGACTTATTATAACTACTATACATCAGAGGTATGTTAATCTGGCTATAATTTAAAATGAAAGGAATTTCTGCTTCAGGAGCACTAGTATTTTCATAAACTAGGCTTCAGTGCCTTTATTGATCCTGAAATCCCTCGTAAGGATTTATGATCGAATGGTTAGTGGATGGATTGCTGATTGAGGCATTAAAAACCAGAAAGGTGAGGGGCGCCTGGGTGGCTTAGTCAGTTAAGCATCCGACTTTCGCTTGGGCCATGATCTCGCGGTTCGTGGGTTCGAGCCCCGCGTCGGGCTCTGTGCTGACTGCCAGCTCAGAGCCTGGAGCCTGTTTCAGAGTCTGTGACTCCCTCTCTCTCTGACCCTCCCCTGCTCACGCTGTCTCGTTCTCTCTCTCCTAGAAATAAATAAAACATTTAGGAAAAAAGAAAACAAAAAACAGAAAGGTGAGTTGGCACTGACCATGGCATCCAGTTTTATCCTGAAGAGAATGGAAATAAGGACGTCCCTGGCTGGTTTCTTCAAAAACCTTATTTCGGAGTGTAACAGCAAAACGGTACAATTGGGACTGGATTCCTTCTAGCCCTCGAATTATCAGAGAATCTGAAATAATGTGACATCATTCATGAAAAGAAAACAAAGAAATATGTTTAATACAAAAGGTTAAGCTACAGTGATTTTATAATTCCTTATTTTTTTTAATGTTTTATTTATTTCTGAGAGAGAGTGTGAGCCGGGGAGGGTCAGAGAGATAGGGAGACACAGAATCTGAAGCAGGCTCCAGGCTCTGACCTAGCTGTCAGCACAGAGCCCGACGGAGGGCTCGAACCCACGAACCATAAGATCATGACCTGAGCGAAGTCGGACGCTTAACCGACTGAGCCACCCAGGCGCCTCATAATTCCTTAATTTTGAAATCCATAATGTATAAAACGCTAAGTGATTTCTTACTAACCCAATAATTTGTGGCAAAATCACCTTCCTTGTAATCAAATGAAGAAACTTGAAGTGAGTGATAATGAAATTTGGATGTTTCTAGCCAAACTCTGTTTTGCACATTTCTTTTTCATAACATGAAAGCAAAATGTCAACCTCTAGTCAGTGGAAGCATTTATACATTCAAAACCAATCTAAGAAAATACTGGGGACTGCAATTGCTATGAAATTAATAATGCTAAATGATATTAGAATGAAGAAGCAGAAGCATTAGAATATGAGTAAGCACTATGCCAACAATAAAGTAAAGCTCCCAAATCCTTAGAAGTCAATGGTGAACCCAGTGCAGATCATTTGTTTTTGCTTCAGCCAACCAGAAGCCTTGCTGGCTGTCCCCTAAATCACAGCCAGTCTTAAACATACAAATGAATTTTAATAGCTTAATTTATAGGTTGCAGGGGTTCTAAGTGACAAGGAGGCAAATTGACTAGACTCTTTATAAATGGCTTATTGTCCTGGAACACAATTGGTAAAAACTCAAGTTGCATATTGTAGAACTTAGATCTTTTAGAAATTTTTACTAGCAATCATTCTGTGTATATTCTTTATCCATCCTAAGTGTATAAATGTACACGCTTTTATATTTGCATATATACACATGCATGTATCTGGAAGAATCCGTGAAGCCACTGTTTTGAAATCCTTACAGATGGGAGTGAAAGGATGTTGGAGAAGAAAGGCTACTCTCCTCGCTTTTCTATAAAGAGGCAGGAATTCCCATGAAAACAGACATATTTGATTGATGAATTCGGAAAAAGAAAAGGAGATGTGTTTCCCACATTAATGTCAGCGTCTATATGACACATACTTTCTCTGATTCCCTTGAGAGACAGAGAGAGACAGAGCACAAGCAGGAGAGGGGCAGAGAGAGAGGGAGACACAGAATCTGAAACAGGCTCCAGACTCTGAGCTGTCAGCACAGAGCCTGATGTGGGTCACGAACCCACAAACTCCCAGATCATGACCCAAAACTAAGTCAGATGCTTAACAGAATGACCTACCCAGGCACCCCTCAAATTTTTTTTAAGTGATAAAAGGAACTTCAATTTCCATGTACCTTTTTGCTTATTTGTTTCTTAATGTAGGAGAGAAAGAAAGGAGTATTGTTGTATGTGAAGAAATATACGAAGAAATAATTTATGCTTTGTAATAAAATATAAGTAATTAGGAGAAAAATATATATGAAATTTAGCCATATGCAAATACATTTTGAGAACTTTAAAATATCCTTATTTTTTATCAGCAATCACAAAAATTTATAAAAGTAATAAATTTATAAATTTTCTTTAAATACATTTGAACAAAAATCATATACAACTTTGTTCATCAGATCAGTATAACATTTGTAAAAACTTTCTAAATGTCCAATAATGAGAAACTCTTTCATTAAATTATAGTATGTACAGGATGTGTGACTCAGTTAACTGTCTGACTTTTTGGGTCATCATGATCTCATGGTTCGTGAATTCAAGTCCCACGTTAGGCTCTGTGATGACAGCATGGGTTGTGTACCCATAGAAAATCTTTTTGGAAAAAGTTTAAAACATGGGCAAATAATATTATATGAACTATTTTAAAATGCATACAAAGTGTATTTATATAAATTTAAAAAAAAGAGAAAATATACTAACATGTTAATGATACTTGACTTGTTAAGGGAAGTGTGATGATTCTATTTTCACATTCCTGCATATTCCTAAAATTTTCAAGAAATATGTTTTATTTTCATAATCTGAAAAAGGCTATCCAAATATATATGAAATCATACAGATGATCGTTAGTGATGTATTTTTGTGGAATAATATTACATTTAAAAATAAAGCAGCTTGAAGAATAGTGATAGTGTCTGCGTGTATATTAATTAAAATCAGTATTCCATGTTTCTACCTTTACCCAAATTTGCAGTGAGAGGTGAGGTGGTTGCAGAAAAATAGTTTATTTCCTCCTCACAAATTCAAAATCTTTTTAAAAATTATACAATTCCACAGAAAGGGGAAAACTTAACTTTACAACAAAATAACCACTTTATTTAATTTTTAGTGTTTATTTATTCTTGAGACAGAAAGAGACAGAGCATGAGTCAGGGAGGGGCAGAGAGAGAGAGGGAGACACAGAATCTGAAGCAGGCTTCANCTTGTTAAGGGAAGTGTGATGATTCTATTTTCACATTCCTGCATATTCCTAAAATTTTCAAGAAATATGTTTTATTTTCATAATCTGAAAAAGGCTATCCAAATATATATGAAATCATACAGATGATCGTTAGTGATGTATTTTTGTGGAATAATATTACATTTAAAAATAAAGCAGCTTGAAGAATAGTGATAGTGTCTGCGTGTATATTAATTAAAATCAGTATTCCATGTTTCTACCTTTACCCAAATTTGCAGTGAGAGGTGAGGTGGTTGTAGAAAAATAGTTTATTTCCTCCTCACAAACTCAAAATCATTTTAAAAATTATGCAATTCCACAGAAAGGGGAAAACTTACTTTACAACAAAATAGCCACTTTATTTATTTAATTTTTAGTGTTTATTTATTCTTGAGACAGAAAGAGACAGAGCATGAGTCAGGGAGGTGCAGAGAGAGAGAGAGGGAGACACAGAATCTGAAGCAGGCTTCAGGCTCTGAGCTGTCAGTACAAAGCCCAATGCGCGGCTTGAACTCACAAGCTGTGAGATTGTGACCTGAGCCGAAGTCAGAGGCTTAACCACTTGAGCCACCCAGGTGCCCCCAAAATAGCCACTTTATTTAAATACTGCATTGTTCCAAAGCACCAGAAACTACAAAGATGTAGTGGGGCTTTGACACCAAGATTAAAATACAATAAAATACAAGAAGGATTAGGTCCATTTTTTTTAACATATAGAAGAGAAAAATTAAATAGATCTGACCATAATCTTCAAAGGAAAACTAAGATAGTGAAGAGATTAAATAGAACCAGTGCCAATGGGTAGAATCAACAAATTGGCAGTTACTAGTTTGAAAAAGAAAGGCATTTTGAACACTGAGTACTCTGTAAAGAAAGAACTGGATACTCTGTGAGCGCTGAGCTCTAGTTCACTAGTGAAATTCACAAAGAGGCTGGATTACCAGTAATCTCAGATGTTTCCCATTTCATTCATAGGCTGTTGATAGCAAGATGATGTGCTCCTTCAAAATATTTCCAATAATAAGAATTCACAATTCAGCATGATTTTGAGATGGGAAGTCTATCTTTGTAACTGATTTCCCACACATATCTTTAAAGGGACAAAGAATCCCTTGCCCTTTCTTACATGGTGACAGTTTTGCTGAGATTTAGTAGGATTTTCATGAGGGTGAAGGGTGATTTTGGAAGACAGGAAGAGGCAGCAGTGAGTGCGAATGTTGACAGTAAGGCAGGATCACTGTTAATCCTCGTTTCTAGAGCATCTTTTTCTCCACTTAGGTCCTTAGAACTAGTCCTGGTAAGTAGGATGAGAAAACTTAAAGAGAGGATGGATATACTGAGTTCAGCCCAGGCCCACCCAGGTGCCGCCCTAAGGGAAAAGAAGAGAAAGAGAGAGAGAGAGAGAGAGAGAGAGAGAGAGACTTTTGAATGCAGGACATTCATGTGTCATGTTACACTAAGTCATAACTTACCAGGGTTCAAGTGAAAGTTTAAGGTCCCCAAACTGAGCTTCCTCCCACACTGATGCCTGTGGGGACTTTGAACTGTGAGCAGACTAGGATTTCCAGAGTAAATTTTAAAAATAGACAAAGTAGAGGACAAATCTTGTAAGATAAATAAATAAAAAGAATATAAGGAGAAAATGGCCCAAAAAGTGGGCAACCAGAAGGGGAGAATGCAAAAACTGGTTCACCGAATCTTTTGCTTTATTGAGGCTCATAAACTATAAGTCAAGTGTTTTGCTTTTGCTCTTTGCCGAACAGTGTTTGGTCTCATCATTTGCTCTTCTTCAATTGGCCATTTCCCTGCAGGCATCAGCTCACAATATTTCTTTTGCATTGGAAACATGACTATGTTCCAGCTGAAAACATATGTAAGAAACAGAGGCAGTCCTACATATTTGGTGACCCTCAAGAATCACTTTTTCTATGTAGACACATGTTTCTGTCAAAACAGAAACGTGAAGGAGAATTTACAGGGATACATCCTTATGTTCAACACTTAAGACTCCTTCTAACAGAGTTGTCTAAAAAGAAACCATTGTTTTAGGCAGTAGTGGGTTCTCCATCCTTGGAGGTATTGATTATTCCTTTCAAAGATCAGAAAGCAGGGAACTTATTTAGTGAACGCAAGAAGGGATTCACTCAAAAAAGTGAGCTCCTCTTCCATTTTATGCTGCATTATATAAGTACCGGGGAGAAAGTACTAAACAGAACAGACATAGTCTCTGTCTTAATGATAGTTATACCCTAGGAGGAAATATTGCACGCATATTTACATAAACTGAAACTGTGATAAGTACGATAGAGAAGAGATTATAAAGTGCCATGGAGTGTTGGACTGTGTTCCTAACCCATTTATCCTGAGGGAGAAAAGCTGGGAGTAGACTGAGGTGTCTAGGTATGTTTTCCTGAAGAAATGACATTTTAGTAAAAACTCGAGGGAAGAGTAGGAATTGAACAGGTAGAGGAGAGGCAAATATGCAACCAGGAAGACTAAAGAGCACCTGCAAAGTCCTGAAACACATGTGAGAGACAGAAACGCTGGTGAGTTAAGGGGACTGGAGTGAGAGTTGGAGACTGGGTCATGTAGGCAGTGGGAAGTTATTGAAGGGTTTTAACTAGAGGTGTGCATGTCAGACCTGGTTCCAAATCTCCAAATACTGGATTAAAGAATCGCCTTCCCAATTTGAGAGTCTACACAGGGGAAGAGCATTTGACTGCAAATTTGAGAGTCTACACAGTGAAGAGGATTGGACTGCAAATTTGAGAGTCTGCAAACTTGAGGTGCTTCCTCCAACCAGTTATACCTTAGACAATACAGGTCCCCATACCCTGGCGTAGAACTAGCTCTCTTTTCAAAACAAAACAAAAATATCCTTTTTTGTTGTTCCTGTGTTATTCCATGGTTTGAGATATGTAGATTTAATAATGTTTAGAATAGAAGGGAGCTTTAGACATCACCGCAACTCATCTCCCATCTCCTAAGACACACCCAAGAGTTTCATGAGATGTCCAACGCTACCTGTGGTTAAATGCAAAGCTAGAACCAGAACCTGGATCCCCACCCACCCAATCTTGCTATTAATCAATGTTATTATTTTATGAATCGTTAGCGATTGTGATAATTCTGCAGTGCTGACTAGGCAATCACATTTTTTTAATTTTAATTGTTTAAATATTTACTTATTTTTTTACTATTTTTTATTTTATTTATTTATTTTTCTTAAATAGTTTATTGTCAAGTTGGTTTCCAGATAACACCCAGTGCTCATCCCAACAAGTGCCCTCCTCCATGCCCATCACNATTTTTTGAGGAACCTCCACACTGTTTTCCAGAGGGGCTGCACCAGTTTACATTCCCACCAACAGTGTAGGAGGGGGCCCGTTTCTCCACATCCTCACCAGCATCTACAGTCTCCTGATTTGTTCATTTTAGCCACTCTGGCTGGTGTGAGGTGGTATCTCAGTGTGGTTTTGATTTGTATTTCCCTGATGATGAGAGACGCTGAGTATCGTTTCATCTGTCTGTTGGCCATCTGGATGTCCTTTTTGGAGAAGTGTCTGTTCATGTCTTCTGCCCATTTCTTCACTGGATTATTTGTTTTTGGGTGTGGAGTTTAGTGAGTTCCTTATAGATTTTGGATACTAATATTTACTTAGTTTTGAGAAAAATAGAGAGACAGAGTGTGAGCAGGGGAGGGGCATAGAGAGAAAGAGACACAGAATCTGAAGTAGGCTCCAGGCTCTGAGCTGTCAGCACAGAGCCCAATGCAGGGCTCGAATTCATGAACCATGAGATTGTGATCGGAGCCAAAGTCGGAGGCTTAATGGACTGAGCCACCCATGAGCCCTTGAGCAATCACATTTTAAATACAAAGTCTTGGGATATTGTGTTTTTATTTCTTTAATAATTTTGAACTGTCAAAAATTTATTCTAATGAATATTCTAAATTACATGAGAAAGACTTATATAACATCTTTAAGTTAAATTGCAGTTATATTAGTTATATTATGCCACTTCATTATTCAGGCTAATATATGTGTAATACAAAAAGCAGTATATTTGATTTTTTAAAAGTTTATTTATTTATTTTGAAAACCAGAGATAGCACAAGTAGGGGAGAGGTTGAGAGAGAGGGAGAGAGAAAGAATCCCAACCAGACTCACTGTCAGTGCAAAGCCTGATGGGGGCCTTGAACTCNTTTTTTTTTTTTTTTTTTTTTTTACAAATAGTTTATTGTCAAATTAGTTTCCACATAACACCCAGTGCTCATCCCCACGGGCACTCCAATATTCTTAATAATTATCTGAACTCTGGCTGCAGGAGGACTTACTAAGCATAAATACATTTTTTCCCTTTTTAGACTTACTCTCTTATCAACTTTATAATATGCAATACAGTATTATTAGCTATAGACACCATGTTAGACATTACATCTCCATGATTTACTTATCTTATAAGTTTGTACCTTTTGACCATCTTTAATCATTTGCCCATCTCCCCTGAACCCTCTACCCCCCACCTCTGGCAACCACCTATCTGTTCTCTGCATCTATGAGTTTGGTTTTTTTTTTTAATTTGTTTGTTTTAGAATTATCATATAAGTGAAATCATATAGTTTTTACTTTTATTTTCTGACTTATTTCACTTAGCATAATGCCCTCAAGGTCCGTTCATATTGGTTACAAATGGTAAGTTTTCCTTCTTTTTATGGCTGAGTAATATTCCATAAGTAACATTATGAACAAAGAGAAAGGCATGCAATATTGCAAAGGTTTGGTTTCTTCTTCTATATCATTAAAAAATAATTGTTTATTTTTGAGAGAGGGAGAATGGGGGGAGGGGCAGAGAGAGAGGGAGACAGAATCTGAAGCAGGCTCTAGGCTCTGAGCTGACAGCATGGAGCCTGATGCAGGGCTTGAACTCACGAACCACGAGATGACCTGAGCCAAAATCGGACGCTTTACTAAGTCACGCAGGTGCCCCAAGTTTGGTTTCTTATTCTATATTAAGAGCACCTGTGAAGCTTGTCATTTCATTGAAATTATTGTATTTCATTAAATATTGTATTCTATTCTCATGGTTCTCTAACCATTCTCATATTTATATCAAAATAAATATGTACATTGAGAATTTGGTCGAGGTTTCCCTCCTCCCATTGGCTGTGTAAGTAGAAGATATGAATATTAATGGAAGAAAATAACAAATGGTTACTGGCGTGTAAAAATCATTAACCTTACTAGGAATGCTAAAATGTCCACACATACATTTATAGAGGATTTCACAGAAGTAATTTAAAAAATATGTATCTTTCTTCATTGCTTGTGTGGCAGATTCTATTTTCCACACATGGGCACAGTAATACTTCCATTCCCACGTGTACTTTTAGAAACTTACCTCTCCCTTCAAGAAGTAAGTATGTTTCCCTCCATCTTGAAATTGCACGGAATTGAATATCACAAGATGATACGGCTCCTTTCTCAATCTCTCTCTCTTTCTCTCTCTCCTTCTCAATACTCAACCTTGGAACCCAACCACATGGCTATGAGAAAGACCAGGCTACAGGAGACAGGTATTCCAATGAATAGTCTCAGGTCCCAACTTAACGGTCAGTGTCAAATCCAAACCACAGGAGCAAGAGAGTCTTCACGTGATCTCTGCCCAGTCTTCTAGCCTGACCCTGGGTAGAGCAGAAGTGAGCCATTCTCCTGAACTCTGCCCTGCCCAAATTGCAGATGCCTGAGCAAAATAAATATTGTCATTTCTTTAAGCCAGGATTTCTTAGCTTTGTTCATTTTGGGCAGAATAATTCTTTGTTGTGGGGGACTCTTCTGTGCATTGTAGGATGTTCAACCCTGACCTTTTGCCTGTAGCAACTCCTTCAAAAGTCATGATAATCAAAAAATGTCAGCTGGGGGAGCAAACTCACCTCTAGTAGAGAATCAATGTTTTAAGCGACTAAGGTTTAAGGTTATTTGTTTTGTAGCAATAGTGATCACTTGTCTCTCCCTGTCCTAGACAGAGCCCCCCCACCAACACCCCACACTTAATAAACCCATGCCCACATAATTAAATGTATATAGACCTCTATATATAATACATACACACATACCATGTGTGGCTATTTTTTTTAATGTTTATTTATTTTCAAGAGACAGAGACAGAGTGCTAGTGGGGGAGGGGCAGAGAGAGAAAGGGAGACACAGACTCCAAAGCAGGGTCCAGGCTCTGAGCTATCAGCACGGAGCCCAACGCGGGGCTCGAACCCACAAGCCATGAGATCATGACCTGAACCGAAGTCGGAGGCTTAACCGACTGAGCCACCCAGGTGCCCCCATGTGAGGCTATTTTTAATGCAATTGACATGTTAGCATCATTTTACAAGAGAAAAGAAAGGCAGTATGTAGATTTGTCCACTTAATATTTCTTTTATCACTCACTAATACCTTATAGAAATGGAATAACCTAGAACAATTTTGATATATTTTATTTTATTGGCTATAAAATAATCTAATGGCTAAAATATTATACTGGCTATATAATTTTACATGATATATTCAATAATTTCCCTCAATGGATATTCAGAGTATTGTTCTCACAAATATTACATGACAAACTTTTTCCTTATATATATCCTTATGTAGTAGTGATTTATTTCTTAGGCATAGGTTTCAAGGGGAGTATTGGCTGGGTTAAAGATTTTATAATCTTAATAGATGTTGCTAGATGGCTTCTTTTGAATTGGCTACAAGACTTCACATTTGAATTAGTGGTATACACCTTCTTCCATTTGTTCAGAATAATTTATGTACTTCACAATTAATATATATGGACTATATTTCCTACGTGACTTTATATAAATATATATATTTCAAATATATATTCTATACTCTGCTAATTGTGAAGTATTTTCAATTGTGTATTTGTGCTGTTATAACTATGAGGGAATTTTTTTCTCATGCTTCAGAGCTGAAGAGAAAACTACTTTTTCTTTTTTAATGTATGTATTGTATCCAGGGTTTTTACAAACTCTCATACTAATCTTGACAGCTTTTTCTACAATCGCCTGGCATAAATACAATCATACAAGAGAGAAGTGAAACTCTCTCTTTTCCAGTATTAATACTAATTTGCTTACTTACCCTTTTTCTTTCTGGCCCCCTCCAGCCAAGATTGAAAACTCATGTCAAGGAGGCCTCCCTATCCAGCCTTTGACCTTACATAAAATGATATAAAGCTTTGCTATTTATTTATTTATTTTATATTTTTATTTATTTCTAGGAGAGAGAGAGAGAGACAGCGTGAGCAGGGGAGGGTCAGAGAGAGAGGGAGTCACAGCCTGAAACAGGCTCCAGGCTCTGAGCTGGCAGTCAGCACAGAGCCCGACGCGGGGCTCCAACCCACGAACCGCGAGATCATGACCCAAGCGAAAGTCGGACGCCTAACCGACTAAGCCACCCAGGCGCCCCAAAAGCTTTGCTATTTATAATGATATGTACTGTTTTACTTGCATAGCCAAGTGTTAAATCTAGTATTTCCTTTTCATTCTGATTTTATTGGTGGTATTATTAGGAAAACCACTTAATTTTTTCAAACTCATTTTCAATACCTCTATAGAATTTGTGATATTTTCTGTATTTCTTTAACATATGTATGAGGTACCTGTAATTTAAATGTTTGATAGAAATCACTTATAAACCTATCCACTCCTTCCGTTATTTTCCGTTATTAGTAATCATTTTAAAATGTCCACTTATTTTTTAATTCAATTGTGGTAATTATATAATTTGCCAGAGGGTCATTCATTTCTTTGGGTTCTCAATTGTGTTGCCATAGAATTACCTACTGTAATATTTTATTATTCTTTTAACATCCTCTGCAGTTAAGGCTTATCTCTCACCTTGCATATTTTACTCCCATTCTGTTGTCCTTAATCAGGCTTATGAAGGATTTATCATTTTTATTGAACTTCTCAAAAAGAAAAGGTTGATTTATTTATCTTCTGTCCTTTTTCTCAAATGCAAATAGAGTTTCTGATTGTGCTCACTTTGCAGGGTTATTTTGGTGATGGTTAGATGGGTGAATGTTAAAAAAGAACGTAGATTTACCCAAATTTCAAAAGAAACTTATCAAAAGTTTTTTATTGTAATTACATTTTCAGGTTGCTCATATTCTAATACACACTTCTTCATATATTTAGCTACTATATTGTGTATCATACAGAAGTCAATGACTGCATATAAGACAAATAAGACAAAATGTGTCTTTTGTCAATAATACATGTCAGCCTACTTTATATCTTCGTTAGGGCTTTCACCATAAAGTCCACTTCTGTTTTTGGTTTGTTTGTTTGTTTGTTTGTTTTAGTTTATTCATTTATTCTGAGAGAGAGAGAGAGAGATACATGAGAGGGGCAGAGTGAGAGAGGAAGAGAAAGAGAATCCCAAGCAGGCTCCACAATGTCAGCACAGAGCCTGATGTAGGGCTCAAACTCACAAACCGTGAGATCATGACCTGAGCCAAAACCAAGAGTCGGATGCTTAACTGACTAAGCCACCCAAGTCCTTCTGACGCCCACTTTCTGACATTGTTATTCTTTCTCTCCATCCCAACTGCATTTGCTTTAGGATTTTCATTACTTTGTTTTCATTCTGATTCTTCTAAATAGCATAGAGCTGGATTTTTTTAAATCAAGTTTAAAAACAAGTATTTTTATGGGAAACTATAGTGCATTTTCAATTTAAATAATAATTGTTAACATTGTTTTATTTTTTATGCATTTATGTGATTTTCTATTTTTGCATTGTTTTGTGAAATAATGTTCATTTTATTTCATATTCCTAAACATTGATCTTGCCAAGATCCAAGAAATCAGAATAATTAGACTTTATTTTTACTTTGTTTTAATTTAGTTGCTCTGTAAAGTTAACCATTTTTTTAATCCGTAAAGGATAAATATCTTTTGTTGTTCATCTTTTAGGATTACTGAAATCACTTATATATATGTGTGTGTATATATACATCTTTTAGGATTACTGAATAAATATATATGTGATTTCAGTAATCCTAAAAGATGAGCAACAAAAGGTACACACACACACACACACACACACAAACACACACATATATCACATCAATTGCTGGTTCTTTAAAAACTATATTTACTTTGGTATATCCCAAAGATTTTACAATGATTGTATGTAACTTTATAATTAGAAGTCAGTCCTCTGCCTCTCTTTTTAATTTTTTAAAGAAAGAGTTATTACATTCTTTACAATGAAATAGGATTTAATACTGTGTCAGCTAAAACCATACTGCCCTCTATGGGATTTTGGCTGATTCACACTGTTTTATGTATGCATGTGGTCCAGAGATGTGCACAATGGTATTTATTTACAGAAAAGATACTTATGTATAAGGTGTACATGTGAAATACATATATATTAAAACGGCCAAGATAGTCACATGGGGCACTAAATCAGTACCACTGTCCTCTTGATACTGAACTCACTACAATTTAATATAAAACACATGTCTGATAGAGGGTCATGGGAGGAAAAAAAAAGCATTGTGATTTAAATAAATTCAGTTCTTTAAAGCATTGACTTAAATATGACTAATAAATAATTTTGAACAATAAATGAAAAGGAAAAAAACATTTATAGACAAATTTGGACACTTTACAATGGCTGTGTATGATCTTGCCCTCCGTGTAGCACCTGGTAGACACACAGAGCTTCACTTACTACCAGATGCAAAGAACATTTGGAACCCTTCGGTCCATTTCGCTCCTTTGGTAACAAAGGAAGTAGCACAGAGATTATAGGACTTTGCCAGGTTCACACTTGAGACCTTAGCACAGCTCTTTCTTGTTTGCACGTGTCCATATTTCTAGTCTAGTACATACAGTCTTTCTACTATGCAAAAATACTACTTTTCTGTTTGTAAGCTATATAATGCCTTCCTGTTTATTTCTATGTCTTTTTACATCGGAGTTCTTCTGGATCCCCTTTTCTTCTCTTTCACTGAAGTTTTCCTTTCCTCTTTTGCTTTCACTTCAGCATTGCCTCAAACCCACTTAGCTATGAGATTAGGCAAATTCAAGAATCCACTGAGGTTTATGTCATAAAAATGAAATTCAGGGGCACCTGGGTGGCTCAGTCGGTTAAGCATCCGACTTTGGCTCAGGTCATGATCTCATGGTTCGTGGGTTCGAGCCCCGCGTCGGGCTCTGTGCTGACAGCTAGCTCAGAGCCTGGAGCCTGCTTCAGATTCTGTGTCTCCCTCTCTCTCTGACCCTCCTTTGCTCACTGTCTCTCTCTCTCTCTCAGAAATAAATAAAAACATTTAAAAAATGATATTCAAATCACTTTCTATTCAAAATATGAGATATACTACACCTATGGAATAGGTCATACAGAATATGCACACATCTAGATCTAAAGTAAGTCAACCAAGACACATTTTGAGAATTCAGACTTTGAATTCAGACTGTGACTTAAATCATAGCTCTATCTCCTACTGCAAGTGAGATTGTGAGATTGTGAGATTGTAAAACCTTCCGAATCTGATTTTTTATAAATATATCACCACATAGTTTGCATGGTTGTAATGAGGAATAAATGAATCATGAATATAAAGACTCCAGCACACCATCCCTGGAATTTAGTAGGCATTTACTGCACAGTTTCCAAAGTAATCAAATATTTAATGAGAACCCAAAAATCCATCTATTATACATTAATCCTATCAAAGGTTAGTTGAGTAATTGTTTCATTATAAACAAAACAGAAATTCTTCACCTACTCAGGGTGTTACCTTTGCACTCCAATTGATATCTTTTGATATTCTGAAATTCTGAATTTTAAAATTGTTTAATTGATCAATATTTCCCTTATGCTAATTCCTTTGTGTCCTATTTTTTTCCTTTTTTTTTCTTTTTTTTTTTTTTTACAAATAGTTTATTGTCAAATTAGTTTCCACATAACACTCAGTGCTCATCCCCACAAGTGCCCTCCTCCATGCCCATCCCCCCTCCCCCCACATCCATCAGTCCTCAGTTTTTGTCAGCATTCAAGAGTCTCTCATGGTTTGCCTCTCTCCCTTTCCCCCACCATTTCCGCCCTTCTTCTCCCCCTTGTTCCTCCGTCAAGTTCCTCCTAATCCTCCTATACGTGCAAACATATGATATTTGTCCTTCTGTGCCTGACTTATTTCGCTCAGCATAACACCCTCAAGGTCCATCCATGTTGCTACACATGGCCAGATTTCATTGTTTCTCATTGCCATGTAGTATTCCATGGTATAGATAAACCACATCTTCTTGATCCATTCATCTGTTGATGGTTGTGTCCTATTTTTTAAACCTTTGGCTAGCCCCAAACATTTGGCCACCCTTATCTTTTCTTCTGAAAAAGATCTTTTTTCCCTTACCTTGTACATTTATTTCTGAAGTCTATCTGATATGTTTTATTGTGTTAGTAGAGCGTAAGATTCATCATTCTCCACAATATACCCACTTGATTCAATATATTTATTAACACAATTGTTCTTTTTCTCCACTGCATTTCTGTGTTTACTGTTTTCACAAATCATAAATCAAGTGATCATATATTTGAGTTTAACTTATATTCCCTCTTTTGTTCAATTCATCTTCTTTTTTGGTTCTTTTTTGCTCCAGTAATGAACTGCCTTAATCACTATATTTTTATACTAAGTGTTGAAATCTTATCTTTTGTTCTCAAAAGATATTTAGGCTATTCTTGGCCATTTGCATTTCAATGTCAGCTTGTCAATTTCTAGCAAAGACTGCTGGGTTTTGGTTGGAATAATATGGAATCTATTTATTATTTTTGGAAAAAATATTATCTTAATAACATTTTTATAAACATGAACATTGTATCCAAATGCAAAGTTTTAATAAGATAAATTACATAAAAGAAACTTATGTATAAGGTGTACATGTGTGATACAGGAAGCATATGGGATTCAAGATGTAGAAAAAGAATGGGGTTTAGAACTTCAAAAAGAAAAGGAACTAATTAGTGATTTAAAAAAAGGGGTATGGAAGATTGATGTGACACAATCTTTGATAGAAGATTGAGAAAGTACCTACTTGGATAATTCCTATGTTCTCTACAAAGAAAACAATAAATCCAATGAGGGACAGAGATACAGGCTTATGAAAAGCAATGAAGGTTAAAAATTGCCACAGAAGTGAGAGAAACAGAACTAATTCTCAGCTCTAAGAGTTCAGATAAAGAGAAAGACCATGGATATGTAGTAACTAAATTATGTGATGAGTAACGTAGGGGTAGAGACAGATAAAAAGGGTGTTTGGATTGATCTGTATTTGAGGGTTTGTTGACAAGTTTTATAGGAACTTCAGTACAGTGACAGACTTGGAGGTTTGGATAAAGGGCCGGTAGAAGTGTTGGATCATAAAGGAAAAATCTCTCAAGAAGACTGAAAGGATCGGAGAGAACAGTCAAGAAACTAGATGCCTTATGGAAGGTAGAGGTCAAGCAGGGTAAGAATTAAGTGAGCAAAATATTGGAAAGATGTGGATTCTTTTCAGGTAATGGGACAAAATGAAGCTATGAAAGATGTCCCAAAGCAACTTCAACGTATTTCAATCTCTTCCTTGTGAATACAACGTAGGACTTACTTTACTTTACTTGTAAGTACTTTGACTTATATCCCATCAGAGTACTTGTTTGTAGAGTATCTGTTGGACTTGGGTCCCTCTCATAACTAAATGAATGCTCCTGGGTAAGATGATGAATGTGGGGAAGAAAGGGAAGTTGTAGCAAGGGGTAAAAACAATAAACTACATTTGATATAATTAGGGATTTTATAATGTGCTTTAGAGAAGAGCTGGTAGGTTTAAAAAAGTGGGAAAATGGAATCTTGAAGGAGATATTATTTGACATAGGGGTCAAATTACAATTTGAACTTAGATCTGTGTGTCTCCACTTCCACCGTCATACTTTGCTTGTCCTGCGCAAGTAGGTATCCTGTTTTGAAGCAGGGTAGAGTCATTCACCAGTTGAAAAATGCTTATAGCATTTTAGTTTTAATGGTATTTCCAGTAGATTTATAAAATTTTCATAGATACAGCTGTATGAGATTCACTTAAATGTTTCACTCTTTAAAAATATAGGAATCCGGGGCTCCTGGGTGGCTTAGTCGGTTAAGCGTCCGACTTTCGCTTAGGTCATGATCTCGCGGTTCGTGGGTTCGAGCCCCGCGTCGGGCTCTGTGCTGACTGCCAGCTCAGAGCCTGGAGCCTGTTTCAGTCTGTGACTCCCTCTCTCTCTGACCCTCCCCTGCTCACGCTGTCTCTCTCACTCTCTCTCCTAGAAATAAATAAAACATTAAAAAAAAGTTTAAAAAAAATATAGGAATCCTATAATATATACTATCTTAAATACAGCAACTTGCTGAAAGATACGATGGCCCAGCTTTGCTGGGAATGCCGTGATGCTTTGACTGTTTCTCTTATACTGAAGAGCCCGTAGGGTTGTCCACTGATGAGAGTTTTTATAAATGTAAAATGAAGCAATGTGTGTAAAAGTACTCAGAACAGTGCATGGCACAAGTTTGGTTCTCAATATATTTGACCTACTTGGTATTCAAGTTCATTTATAATAATAATGGTGAAAATTGGAGATGAGGGAGAGAATGAAATTCCTATGAAGCCCTTTTAATTTTTATTTATTTATTTAATGTTTACATTTTGGGGGGAAGAGAGTCATACAGACTGAGAGCGGGGGAGGGTGAGAGAGAGAGGGAGACACAGAATCTGAAGCAGGCTCCAGGCTCTGAGCTGTCAGCAACAGAGCCCAACACTGGCTTCAACTTCAAGCAGGGCTTGAACTCACAAACCTTGAGATCAGACCTGAGCCGAAGGTGATCACTTAATGGACTGAGCCACCCAGGTGTCCCAATCCATTTTATTTTTAAAAGGGACTTTACAGCAGTTTGACCCAAATGATGAAAGTGGTTGTAGATAGATTCAGTAGAGTTCATTTATCTGCAAGTCTACCACTCTTGCCTGGCACAGACAAGCTCAGTTAATGAGTAAACAAGCCAGCCTTCAGGAGTTTTATAATTATATCCATGGCATACATTATAGAGAATGAGGAATTCTCATCCACTTACATGCTATTCCCCAAGCAGGTGAGGCACTTTCTCAATTTTGTGCTCATGCTCTTTGTTCCATGTTGTGGCTTCTTCTCTAAAGCATTTGTAACTGTTGGATCCCTCTTCAAGCTGTATCTTCTTTGTTCACTCACCTTCTACACTGGTGTTATGGGTAAAGAGGAACTTATGTGTTAGATATCCTTAGTACCAGGCAATAGTATTTTGGGAACACATCTCCAGAGTGCTCCAGCATCACATTCCATAATTTCTAAGACCTAAAAAAGGCTGGGAGTTAAAAAGTACTAGATACAATATGTCCCCAGTCTTCTCTTCTGTACTTTTGTGTTCTCCCCCACGAGACTGTGAGCTTCCTGGTGCACATCTCTACCCTTACAGAACACTATCACATTAATGCTCATTAAAAAGAAACAGATGAATATTTTTCACAGACTAAATCTAGCAATAGAATGCGTACTAAAGCCACACCCTCAAAGATAATGTAATTAGGCTGTTTCAAAATGACATTTTTAGAGATAATTCTAGAAGTATTTGCCAGAGAAGCTTTGCTCATTATACATTTTGAGGGAAGGATGGGGAGACCAAAAGTTGCACATCATTTTCAAGGATAATATAGAGGACTGTTTTTAGTTTAGCTTAACACCATCACTGATGTCCATTATCATGAACTGGAATGGATGGAAAATCAAGGTTTCTTGCCTTCTTTTGACATTTTCATGTTCTGTATTATCAATAAACTCTTTTGAGACCGGTGACAAGAAAAAGAGACAACTAGGTGACAACTTTCTTTAAAAAAATGTTTATTTCTATTTTGAGAGAGAGAGAGAGAGTGAGGGAGGGAGGAAGGGAGAGGGAGAGAAAGCTGTGGAGGGGCAGAAAGAGAGGGGAAGAGAGAACCCCAAGCAGATTCCACACCATCAGCACAGAGCTGGATGCAGGGTTCTCACAAACCCTGAGATCGTGACCTGAGCCAAAACCGACTCCGACACTTAACTCACTGAGCCACTCAGACGCCCCCAGATGACAACTTTTAATACGTGGGAAATTGGAACCTAAACTTCATTAGTGATCTTATTTTCAGTGCCACAAATAAAATCCATATTTTTGCATATGCTCATCACCTATCAATAAACTCTGATGTTAAACCTTAATCTGTCATTCTTCCTCCCTTATCCCTGACTTCCTGTTCTTTAAATAAAGTAACTACAGTTCCCTCACCCTTTTTACTAACTTTCTCTTTTTCTTTAGCCCAGTGACCCTCCCCTTATTTCTGTACTTTTTCCATTAAAAAAAAATCTCACATCCTCAAAATTCCTTACTTTTATTCTACTCTGGGCCTGATGGCCTGAATTCAAGTCCTCAGGTTAGAATAGATTTTTTGTCAACTGGGAGTCAAGAGACCTGGATTCTACTACTTCATAAATACTGTTGACTTTCAGTGTGATCTTAGACAAGGCACTTTATCCCTAGACATTTGGTTTTCCTATTTGTAAACAGAATGAGTATTGGGTTGATGATCCTCATGGTCCCTTTGAACCAAGTTAGAGGAGACAATCTACAATTCTCACATCTTTGGGTCTCTCAAATCCTTTGACAATAAGCTGTTGCATCCTTCAGACACTAGAGGGGGCTTCCTGAAGACTTTTGTACTATAATCAGATTTAAGCAAGGGCTATATGTCTCTTAATGAGAGTCCACGTTCTGATTGAGAAAGTGATTTCACTTTTTGCTCTAAAGTAAATGTAAGAAAAATTGTTGCAGCAAACATAACATGTTATATGACTTGCTAGCATGAGGCAAACTTAATTTGCTTTAAATACCAACCAGGTCTAGAATTGTCTATCCTTCATCTTTAAGTTTATGAACACATTAGAAAGCACTTTTAGAAGCCAATGGAAGAGAAGTACAATCATAAAAGCAGGATCCTGAAAGCCATTATTCGCAAGTAAGATACTTTTTTTGATGATATTATAAAAGGAGAGCTATGATGTCCTGTCCCTGTGTACTTTTTGAAGAACATGCTACAAAAAAATAAATATAATTTGATAAAGACTCTTTTGAAACTTAAGTATTATGAGCTCATTTCTTAACTTCCAAAGCAAGTAGATTTGGGAAATTTGTGAACAACAAAAAAAGATCTATCCATCCTCCTATTGATAGTATAGTTTAAAGTGAGAAGTTAATTAGCATTTGTATTATTTTTTATTAAGAAATAGTCCAACATATTTGTAGATCAAGAAGAGCTAATCTTCTTGAGATTAATCAGTTAATCTGATTCTTTGCTGCTTGTATAGACTAATTCCTTACTCTCTTGGATTATGTTAGATATCGGCTTTGATATTCTTATATATCAGTATATCTTTAAGGTGTTGAGATTTTCTTCTCTTTAAGGTTTGAAGCTCTACCAAGCTTTTCAGTCTAAGATTTTATGTCTTCAAGATGAGGAATTCTTGGTTATTCTTTTAATTTATTGTTTTCTTTATATTGTTTTCCTTTATTTGTTGTATTCTTACTATGAAAGTATTACCAGGTCTCTAATATCATTTCTATATTAGGTTGTATCATTCTCTTACCTAATTCTTTCATTTTTTACTTCAGCTATTATATTTTTGAAAACCAATATCTCTGATTCTTGCTTCTTATTTTCACACCTCCTCCTTTATAATTCTAAGAATATTTATATCCAGGTTTTAGACACTTGGGTTTTTTTTTTTTTCTGTTCCATTAGCTTTATACTCTCTAGCATCAGACATCCCATTTTTTTAACCTCCCAGAATATTTATACTCTTCAGAAGCTGCATGGGTTTTTACTGTGAACTCATTATCATTCACATGAGACTATCAGCTGCCATTTCTGACTATAATATTTCAAAGTTGAGATAGTTACAGTTTTGTTGCATTTATTAAGTGTGACTCTGCATTTGTTCTCTTTCTCTGTTTTTTTTTTTTTTTCTGATCTGTAAAAGTTTTGATGTGGGAATACCAGCCAGAGGCCCACATTTTGATAATATTTATGTAAAGATGACAAACCAGTGAGTTATTTGATAATATTTTATTTCCTATTCAGGTATGGAAATTATATTAACATTTAATATTGCTCTCCCCTCTCTCTTACTCTGGCTTCCATTTTCAAAAGACTGTTCCTCTAGTTTGGAGCACTTTTTTTATATGAAACCCACGAAGTCCCTATATTACTGGGTGTTAGTAAAATAGATGATATACTTGAGTCATTGATGAATACACATGACAAAGAGCATATAGAAGAATGCAAAAAATGCTATGTACATTTTGATTAATCAAAGTCAACTAATTACATAATATCTGTGCAAAAAATATAAATTAGGTTTAATAAGACTAAAAGCTAACTGAAAAGATTTGGATTTAAATCTTAGTTCTGGTTTTATTGATTGTTTGAGTTTGGTTAAATTGCAAGACCTTGGGACCTTGGTTTTAAATTTATAATACATGAATAACAATTCATTTCTTCTCCTGAGTTTGCTTGCCAAGGGAGTATACACACATATAAAATTAATACAGCAATGAGAAAAAGTGTGTGTGTGTGTGTGTTAATTTGGGGGTTCACCTGATAATCCCCAATACAGGGTTCTTCTGGTAAAATATGATAGAAGAATGCACTTAGGCTTAGATGTCTAAGTGACATTTCTTTAAGTCTAGTATGGCTATTTGTGGAACAAATTCCATTCACTCAACAAGTCATATGATTGTTTATAGCTGCTCTACTTCACCTCATAGCACAGAACAGAAAGAGTGAAATATGAGACTGAACTGTGAAGTTAGACCCCAACAGCATGTGACTAGGTGTGTTTTTCACATGCCAATAGGAAACAAAGATTTTGGCACCTGAGTTCAAGAAGTAAAAGAACGATCAAGGCACTTGCCTACTTCTTACAGAAGAGTAACTTTGTCTACCCCCAAAATGCAAGCTGACCCATGTTTAGTGCAGTCAATGACCAATCTCTTTTTTATGGTCAGAAACCAGAAAGAGGCTGAAGAAAAAAGTTAGAATTATCGACAGAAGTGTCCTTCTATAGGGTTAAGGCAGATACATGAAGAAAAGAGAAGACAGATTCTTCTTCCTTCAACAACATTGACAATTAAATGAAATAATATAAAAAGTGCTTGACAAATTAGAAATCACAAAACAAAATTGAGAGATTTACTACCATTATTAAAGGAGGCATTTCTTTGTTTAAAACCATTTTGTGCTCCAGAAACTACAATTTTTTTTCAAAGTTCCTTTGTATAAAGTGATTATCACTTTTGTTGAAGCATGGTATGCACTTACCATATTAGAATTTCTACTAGACTTAATGATCTGACAGTGCTATTTAATCCAGTCAATTAAATAGGTGCAATTCATAGGACTTTCTGAACTATTAAAATCCTTACTAGTATTATTAGTCATAATACTAATGGGTATTCAGTTGGAAAATCATAGGTTTATAATTCAATTTCCTATAATGTATATTAAGTATCAAAATAGTTTTCAGTTATTCATCTTAATTTTAGTGTTAATTACATCTCTTCACTCATGATTTCCTTTTCCTCAAAACACTTCCTTCTCTTGCCTACCATGACATACCACAAGTCCTCCTCTTCAATCTCTCTGTGACTTCAGACTGTCCATTGTCACCTCCTCTCCTAATAGACTACTGGAATTTCTCAAGCTTTCAGTCTTGTCCCTTTTCTTCTTCTACAAACCTTTTTTCAGCAAACTGATCTACTGCCATAGTTTCAATGATTTTCTATATCTTGAGGACTTCAAAATTTATACATCTAGCCTGAACTATGATTTTGATCTCAAGGTCTGTATATCTATTACATTCTTGCTATCTCCTTCTTGATACCTTACTGGCAACACTGGCACAATTTGTCCAAAATTGAATGCAATTTTCTTTGCTATTATTCTCAACCTTCTCCATTTCAGTAAATGGTAAACACCATCCATTCTGTCGCTCAAGCCAGAATCTATCAAGGAAGTCACATTTGACTCTTCCCTTACCCTCACCTTCTATAGTCAGTCATGAAGTCTCAACCCTAAATGACTGTCCTAATACCCCAATTACTTTCATTCCCATCCCACCACCTTGGCCCAAGCTTCTGTCATTTCTTTTTTTTTTTGGTATTGGACAATTGAGATAGTAAGTATCACTCTTTTGCCTTGCTGCACTCAGAGATTAGTGAGTAATCTCTGGCAATTGAATGGCCCTTTAATAAAATTAGAAATCAGAATATAAACCAAAGCCAATACACCTGAAACAAGTAAAGCCCATGTATACAGGTTTAAACAATAAATAAGCTAAAGAAAAAGTCACAAGTATCATAAAATGTTGAGAACTACATAAAATAATTTTGCACAAAAATTTGTGTGAAATGATGATTTCGATTCACAAGCTTAAATGAAAATGCTGGGAAACAAAAAAACCTGAAAAAAAAATCAAATTCAATAGTAATTTTTTGAAAGATGGTAATCCAATAGACATAATAGGTACCTGATTATGAAAAGAGAAATTTAAATATTAGAAGGGAGCTATAACTTTAGATATAATTGAGTTTTTAAAAAACCATAACATACTATGAATTTATTAATGCAAATATGTTTGGAAACTTAGAAGAAATGATCACTCTTGTAGAAATATGAATTAATAAAATGACTCAAGAGAGGAAAAAACCTCTGAATACTGTAATAACTTTTAAATAAACTAAATGCATAGTTGAAAACTTTCTTCTAACATATACACTGAGATCAGATGGTTTTATATGTGGGTTTTTAATTTTTTTAATGTTTATTTATTTTTGAGAGAGAATGAGAGAGACAGAGCATGAGTGGGAGAGGGACATAGAGAGACAGAGACACAGAATCTGAATCAGCCTCCAGGCTCTGAGATGTAGGCCCAGAGCTCATCTTGGGGCTTGAACACAAGGAACATGAGATCATGACCTGAGCCAAGGTCAAATGCTTAACCCACTGAGTCACCAAGGTGCCCGTATATGTGGGTTTTTAATCCAACTTTCAAAGAACTAATAATTTTAATTTATTGCAAAAGTTGCAGAGAAGAGAAAAAGAGAAAACATCCCAATTCATTTTATTAAACTAGTATAACCTTCTTATCCAAACATGAATAAGAACGACATAATAAAGGAGAATTGCTGACCCATTGCCTAATAAGCATGGTTATAAATGGCTAAGTAATACATTATAAAATCTTACCTCTCTGTGCACATGGACTCCATACTGGTTGATCACATTGGCTTCCACATTTGAGAAATGGAATTTGAAAAATGCCGCTGATGTTTAACTGCATATAACTGGACTTTTAGCCATTTTCTTTAATGTTCCACAACAGATTTTTATCCTTTTTTGCTTTTTAGAATTTCACTAAATCCAGTAGATTCCATTACCTGACTATTTTTGCTCTCTTCCTATGTTCTCATTCCTAACTTCTTTCCCTTCTGCTCCTTTGCCCTGCGAGTTAACACCTAGGACCTGACCTATTGCCCTCTTGATTTATATCCACTCCCTTGAAGGTCACACCACTTGCAGGTGTCTAACAATCCTCACCATATTAGCCACTCTCAGACTGAAATGGTCCCCCTCCACTAATCAGAACCCAGACCTGTCAGATACTTATTCCCACTGTGCAATTGCTCCTCAAGTTTAATTTGACTAAAATGAAACTCAGTATTTCCTTCGTCAAAAAACTGACTTCCACTATCCTTGTCTTCACATTACTTTTTCCACTGTCATGTTTTTGTTACCCAAGTTTGCCAGTTTGGCATTATTATCTTGAATTTCTTCTTTCATTACTTGCAGCCATCTGATTCAGTCTTAATAATACATCTCATATGTATCTCTTTCCATCTAACCCCATTTCCACTGTCCTTGCCCAAAGTCCTGTCATGAATATAGAGCACAGCACCTTCCACAAGCCTCTCATTTTCTTCCAATCTTCACTGCTCACCATTGCCATTTTTTTGTGTGTGTGTTAAAACACCCCATTCATCATTAGAACACCATTTTCTGTTCTTCTGTGGTTCATTATTTCTTAATGCAACAAGGCTATGAGATTTCAAGATTCCTCAATATCAATTCTTAAAATCCAATTCACATTATCTCCCATTTCTAGCCTGAATATCTTCAAACCCCATGGTACAATAATCATTATAAATTAAGTCATCATAAATCAACCACAATGAAAGCTAAAATAAAGACCTCCTACTATGGAATTGTAAATAATATTTTTAGTTGCATCATGCTTTATTTTATTTAGAATACATCAAAATTGAAATTTTTAGAGAGACTAAACTGAAAAAGGAGTTTATTAATCTATGGGCATTTTTTAGCAGATTATTTTCTTCTTGCTTTTTTTTTTAAAAGTGTTACCTTGCTCAATGACAAGTAGGCTGTAAAAAAAATTTTTTTAGGATGGTGACTAGTCTTGAAAGGAAACATTTGGCTGTGATTATTAATTTGTTTGTTCCATAGAGTATAGGGAAGGTGCTTGACGTGTCTTGTCTGACATTATCATAAAGGGGTTTATTAAGAAAATTGCCTGTAACTTGTACCAATCTGTGGTTTCTGCATTTTCCCTTTGGCTTATGCTTTCTAATTCCCTGGTCCCAAACCACATCAGTTGTTTCTTAATTTACTTTAAAGCCACATATCATCATGACAATGTCTGTTACTCAAGACCCCTGAGTCCCTTGCCAACCTCAGTGGTTATTTAATATAATAGCAGAGATTATGTAATTGACAATGAAATTAGATCTCAAGCTGATACCAAAAACAGTGACCTATCCTTGGTAGATATCTAGATCTTGGGTTTGTTCTGGCCCTGTCCTTTACATTGTCTAAAATTCTTAGATTACTTTACAAAATGATTTCCTAAAAACATCAAGTACAGCATCAAAATCACAATATTCTAAGATTAGCATTGCTTAATAATAAACTGGTTTTTCATTGATAATTGTGACAGAAACTATTTTATCTTATTTTTAGAATTTCAATTTTCTATCTTTTTGTATGTTTATATCCACAATTTTGGTCTCATGGGTATTGTTTGTAAAAATACAAATATTGTTTGTCTTTTTTACCCAGTTGCATTTTGTCACTCAGTTTTTATAGCAATTTTTATTTTAAGTGTATACATTAAGAAAGCATCTTTTTACTTACCTAATATTTTATTCCAATTTAGATAATTGCATTAGTTTATATAAATTTAAGATAAAATTTATAATATTTAAGTTATAAAAAGTATTCCTAATTTTTTTTCAATTTTACGGATTTATTCCCCATATTCTTGAAAGCTTCCAAACAAAAAATGAGATTGCCAAATTCTGGCTAGTAAAATTCAGGATCATATTATGCCTTTAGAATTAATTTTTAATCTTTTAAACAAACTTATATGAAGTATCTGCATAAGTAATTTTGTTGAAAGTAGAAAAATTCATGAGTGATTCTCATTTAATGTACATTTTAATCCAAGTATTAGATATTTCTTCCTTAATCAATGGGAATAAAAATATTTCATAATTCTCCTTTCCCTAGAACTTTTTGAAAAATGTTGTCTGCCAACTCTTTTTCATTAAGAAAAGCACACATGCAAGCATTTATAGCCTCAAAGAGTAGACTGCAAATATAGTTTTAGATGTAGCACTTCTTACCTTGAGATGAGGTTTCTTAGCCAGCATCGTACACTGCTGTTTCTAACATTAATTTCTCATTCCCCGGTAACCTCACTACTACCTAAAAATGTGTTCCACTGGCTCATAAACAATTATATCATCAATCCCCTCTGTGTGTAACAAGAGACCTTAACCACAGAACTGGGAAATAAAAGGAAGAATTATGCCAGAAGTAACAAGGCTGCCAGAAACCTGCTTTGCAGTGATTGGCTAAATGGGGCCAACCAGTTGAGTTTCATTCATCAGACTTGTTGAGTTAACCTTTACAAGCATTTTTTTTTTTTCCATTTTCTCTATTTTTCTTTTCTGGAGTCTCCTTTGATTTCATGCTGGCTTTTTAAATTGAGGATAAAGTTAATTCACTTAACAATGCCACAGCTGGAATTAAGTATTCCTCTTCTCCTACCGCCAAGGGGAGGGGCCGTTGCTGGTTGGTGGTGTCTTATTGGATGCCCAACACCCTTGAGGGCTGTTGCTGAATCAGTGGTGCCTCTAGCGACAGACAAGTTAACTAATTATGAACATATGGTTTGGCAGACACCTTGTTAGCTTGCTGCTGCGTAGGTGTTTGGAAGGAGGTAAAGGGTAAAGTTTGAGGTAGAAGGTGTGGTTAAAAGTCCCACTGACAAGCCTGGGGGAGATTTGATTGATCCTAATCTATTCTTTTTGTCAGGAATCAGCATGCTTCTGGCAGCAACAGCTTGGTAATAACAGAGATTTGTGGCCCTTAAGCTCTTGTGGTGATAGTCGGCACACGACCAGTCAACTGGCTCCTTACAAGCCCCCGTTTAATTGCCCACAATAGTGGGAACAGAAATGAGATGTTAGGTCAAGGTAGAACACATGGCCTACCTGAAATGGTTCACAACGATCTGAAGCACAGATGTCATCTTTTATTGGAGTCATTCTCTTATAACGTGATTGCCGTGGAAGAAGCCTTGAGGAAAGGGCTGCAGGAGAGCCTTCGGTAAGAGCCATGCAAGTACACTATTTATACTTGAATTACCTATGGGAAAAGGCAGATGTATAAAGATAAGGGGAAGACATATTAGACTGAATTGTGACTGGGTCTGATGAAGAATAAAGTGGATTTCCCATTTTATGAAAAGGAAGGGTCTTGGGAAATTAATAGTGGATAGCTTGAAATATTCTTTAAATTCTATGTCTTACAGGCAACTTGGAAAATCACACACCTCTAGTATTCGGCTGCATAGTTGTAACCAAACATATCTTTTCTATTATCCACAAATTTGTATATTGTACTTGTACTTGATATCCATCACTTATACCCAAATATTTAGGGTGCTATAGTCTCTGTACCATAAAGGCTTCCACTCAAAATTAGCCACAATCAATGGGGTATCTCTGGTTTTGTTCATTGATTCTTAGACCTGTTATCTAAGTTTTATAAACTTAAACTAAAACTCTGAATTTTCTAGATACAAAAACAAAACCAAACAACACAAAACAAACAAACACAAAACCTCCATGCTATCTATGGAGGATTAGTTTAACTACCAGGAAACTCTGCTCTTTAAAGATTTGCTAAGTAGTTTCAAATCATTGTCTTTTACTTACTGATTTTCTTGTGTCAGTTGTTCAGGGTAGTATAGACAGTACACATATTTTGTAGATCACTTGAAAGAGCATAGAGGGGTGCCTAGGTGGCTCAGTAGGTGAAGTGTCTGACTTTTGATTTCGGCTCAGGTTATAATCTCGCTATTCCTGAGTTCGAGCCCTGAGTCAGACTCTGTGCTGACAGTGCAGAGCCTGCTTAGGATTCTCTCTTTCCCTCTCTCTCTTTCTCTGTCCCTCCCCAACTCATGCTTGCTTTCTCTTTTACTCTCTCTAAATAAATAAACTTAAAAACAAAGAAATAAGTAAATAATAAATAAAACAGCATAGATAATTATATAAAAATGATTATGTAGCCTCTCTTACTAGATTGTCTTAATGACTTTACAGTGAACTCATAGATGGGAGGAGACAAGTTACAGATATGATGAAGTAGACTCATATCTATGTTCTGCCATTACCCAGGATACACATGAACAGTGTTGAGTGTGGGTGAATGTGTGTGTGTGTGTGTGTGTGTGTGTGTGTGTGTGTATGGTCGTTGTTTGGTTTCCTGAGAATGGTTTATATAGACTTTCTTTTTTAAATTAGCTATAATTCATTTTAAACACACAAAATTCCACATTTTGCTGAAAATACACACAGAAGAATCTTGGAATAAGAAAGATAAGAAGTGGGACAGTGTGGAGCATGGAATCCATCATCAGATGGTTTGGGTCAAGCCTCTAATACTCAGCAACAGTGTGGCCTTGAGAACATTGTTAACTTCTCTAGGTTATGGTTTCCCCATCTGTGAATAGCACCTCACCTACCGGATCTACCTCAGGGGCTTGGTGTAAGGATGAATTGAGTTAATGTACATAAACCTTTTAGCATCAGGCCTGGTCCCATTTATGTGTGAATATATGTTCGCTAAAAATGAGACAGAGAGTGACATGCATTATCCTCACATAGTTCCAACAGTGTCTTTCAGTGGCCTGATGCCTCGGAGTGTATTTCACTGAAACAGGGAATCCAAGAAAGGCGAGACTCTATCAAGTCTAAAAGCAGAGCTTATTTAGGACATTAGGTAAAGAAATTGCACAGGGCAAAAGAGTTAATAGGGTCTCTTAGGTGAAGGGAAGTTTGCCTCAACCCCATACACTGAGAGACAACTCTGGGAGCTCACATATCAGTGCTCTATCTCCTTAGAGCTTCTAATTTTTTGAAAAACACCTTCAATGGGGCCAAAACAGGATTTTCTCATCAGATTAGCTGATAGGTCTGATTAGCTGATTGGTGCCACTTGATCATGGTGCCTTGCATACAGCAGGTATTATATGTTTGCTCATGAAACGAATCCTATTTTTCAGAGCCTTTATTTCAGCTGATGGAAGTTAATTGAGCAGATAGATCAAGAAAAAGATCAGACCCCAAAGAGTCCTAATTCTTTAGTAATGAACTACCACTAAATCCATTTTTGTTTGTTTATTTTGTTATGAAATTGTGAGCTAAGAGGAGTGCCTGCAATGTTTTATTTTAGGCCCTGGGTGTGTCCATTGGTTCACTTTTTCTTATTTATATAAATGTCTGTTACCTACATCCTGGTCGTTTGCTCTATTGCTTGATCTTTTATATTAAATCATTGAAATCATTAAGATAGTTTATTTTAAAGGGAAAATATCTATTTGGATCTTGTATAAAGAGAAAGCTTTCTATCAATATTAAGAATACCTGTGTGTTTTCCATAGAATCATGTGTAACATTTGGATTATATATTCCACTTGTAATAGACAAATTTAAAAAATACCTTTTCCTAAGTATTATCTCATGTATATATACTTATCATTTAAAACATATATGTTCTGAGGCACCTGGCTGGCTCAGTTGGTTGGGCATCCAACTCTTGATTTCTTCTCAGGGGTCATGGGTTCGAGCTCTGAGTTGGGCTCTGCACTGACAGTGTGACTCATGCTTGGGATTCTCTCTCTCTCTCTTTCTCTCTCTCTCTCTCTCTCTGCCCCTCCCCAGTTCTCTCTCTCTGTACACACACACACACACACACACACACACACATACACCCCTACCTTCCCCGGGGCAGCTGGGTGGTTCAGTTGGTTAAGCATCCGACTTCAGCTCAGATCATGATCTCACGGTTGAGTATGAATCCTGCCTTCTGCTGTCAGCATTTGGAGCCCACTCTTGATCCTCTGTTCCCCTCTTTCTGTCTCTTCCCTGCTCGTGTTTACTCACACACTCTCAAAAATACAAAAAATAAACATAAAAAAAACCTGTATCTTCTATTTGTCACCTTAGAAATAAGAGTTTATAGCTTTAAGATTTTACCAGGATTTACTTTACACTGATGTGGAGGGTTCCCACCTAGGTAGCTCAGTTGGCTAAGCTTCCCACTCTTAATTTTCGTCTCAGGTCACAATGTAGGTTTCAGTTGCGTTGGTAGCATGGAGCCTCATTAGGATTTCTTCCCATCTCCCTCCTCCCCCCCCACTTGCTCCCACTGTCTCTCAAATAAATAAACTTAAAAAAATAAAAATAAACCAGAAGTGGGAATTTTAGGACCAGAGAGTATTTGTACCAGAGAGCATTTAGACCATTGAATTCAATGCCATATTTTATTTATGTCTACAGAGGAGAATGAGGTTGATAAAGGTGATACTCAAGTTCACACAATTGAGACCAAAACCCAGAATGTCTGACACATGTTTCTCATGTGAAAAGCTCTATTTGTATATTTAAATTTTTAGAATAATTGAATAGAAATATACAATATACTTGTGAAAAGAAATCAAGTTGTTACTACTTCAATTTTATCTACAAATAGAAGAATCTAATCTTGCTTAGGAATGTTTTATCCTTTTAATGCTTAGCATAAGGAGCCATTCTTAAATCAAACTTCCTACATTTATCAATTGTCTCAGAATCTCAAGAATTCATGGTGGGTAGAAACTTTTATTGAACTGAAGACTGAACAGAACTAGGACTCTCAGATTGTACTTCATAAAATATCTAAATGGGGGCGCCTAGGTGGCTCAATAGGTTAAGCGTCCACTTCGGCTCAGGTCATGATCTCACCCTTCATGGGTTCAAGCCCCGGCATTGGGCTCTGTGCTGACAGCTAGCTCAGAGCCTGGAGCCTGCCTCAGATTCTGTCTGTATCTCCCTCTCTCTCTGACCTTCCCCCCACCTCAGAAATAAATAAAACCTTTTAAAAATTGAAAAAATAAAATAAAGTATCTAAATGATTAAAGTTTTTCTCAGTAGAATTTTATCAGAATTCACAAAAATCATTTTCTATGTTAAAGCAAACAAGGGACATCATATTTACTTGAAACTGTACCATTTTCTACATTAAGAATTATCTAGTCTAGTGATGGTTTTGAACTCCTTTTTGAGGAAGACTGGGACTTCGATAGCGAAAACTTGAAGAGGTAGTGAGAAACAAAGAAGTGACTGAGAACCCGTAGGCAGGTTTCTGAGTTTCTTCACTCATATTCAAAAGGGCAGTGTGGTCATTTAAAAATATGTTTACAACTTCTCTGACACTCCTCCCTCTAAGAGATGTAACCTAATGCTTCTTTCCTTGAGTAAGGACTAGACTTGCTGATTCCCTTGGAACAAATAGATTATGCCAGACACTATCACGTGGGTCACTTTATGGCTTCCTCATGAAAAACATCATGGCCTCTGCCTTGCCATCTTTCTAGGATCCCTCATTGTGGAGGGAGCCGACAGCCATATCTTGGGGACACTCAGGCAGCCACGTGAAGGGGCCCATGTGAAGAAGTACCGAGACCTCTGTGAACAGCTGTGTGGAAGCAGATCCTGCTATCTCAGCCAAGTTTGAGGATGACTGTAGCCCTGTCCCATGGTTTTAACAAAGGTAGGACAGCAAATTCTATAATTCCATTAAATATTAGTAAGTACTTAATGATAAAAATGGCTCAGACCTCTAGTAAGTATGAGGAAGTCAGAATAAACAGAATTCAGAAGACTTCTTTCCTGCAGAATTTCAAAAAATTTTAGGGATGCCTGGGTGGCTCAGTCAGTTAAGCGTCTGACTTCGGCTCAGGTCATGATCTCACGGTTCATGGGTTTGAGCCCCACATCCGGCTCTGTGCTAACAGCCAATTCAGAGCCTGGAGCCTGTTTCAGATTCTGTATCTCCCTCTATCTCTGATCCTCCCTTCTCTCTCTCTCTCTCCCTCTCTCTCTCTCAGAAATAACTAAAAAAAAAAATTAAAAAAAATTAATATGATATACACATCTGAATCTGGTTGATCCCAGATTCAAAAGGACTTGACTGACTTCATTTGATTCCAAATCTTGAAAGGATGCTTTTCTAAAATTTGTGGACCTGACTTGCAGTAAAGAGCTCTTTATCACTAATTAAGTGGCAAGACATTAGCATCAATGATTAAAGGGTAGAGCCCGGTCTCTCAATATAGCAATGGATTGTACATGTGCGAGGGATAGATATAAACAGGGTTATCAGTAGCTGTTCAGTGTAAGATGGATGTTTTAATAATATGTGACTTAATAATAAATGGTTGGGGCGCCTGAGTGGCTCAGTCGTTTAAGCATCTCACTTTGGCTCAGGTCATGATCTCATGGCTGTGGGTTCGAGCCCTGCGTCAGATCTGGGCTGACAGCTCACAGCCTGGAGGCTGCTTCAGATTCTGTGTTTCCCTCTCTCTCTGCCCCTCCCCTGATCACACTCTGTCCCTCTAAAATGAATAAACGTTAAAACACTTTTTTAGGGGCGCCTGGGTGGCTTAGTTGGTTAAGCGTCCGACTTTCGCTTAGGTCATGATCTCGCGGTTCGTGGGTTCGAGCCCCGCGTCGGGCTCTGTGCTGACTGCCAGCTCAGAGCCTGGAGGCTGTTTCAGTCTGTGACTCCCTCTCTCTCTGATCCTCCCCTGCTCACGCCGTCTCTCTCTCTCTCTCCTAGAAATAAATAAAACATTTAAAAAAAACTTTTTTAAAAAAAACATGATTTTTTCCTATGCTGTATACTCTCCTAAACGCTTCTGAATAATAAAACTCATTTTACAGATCAGCAAACCTAATTTCAGAAGAACGGTTAATCGCTCGAGGTAGAAAACTGTCAAAATGGCCCAGTGAGGAATTCAGTGTTTTGTTGTTGGTTTTTTTCCCCCCATTATGTGGCCAGGCTGCCTCCAAGATGATCCTGGCAGATCCATTCTATCTGGATTTCTCAACTTCTCTACTTACTCCAGTTACTCATAGCTTCTTCTGTATCATCTCCTATTCTTCCTCCTTCTTCAATGACTATTAACAATTTCCGATCCTTTAGGAATATTTTTCTAACCAATATTTATTGATTGTTTATTATATTTTAAATACTACATTTACTATACTTTGTAATTTACTTGTGAATAAATGGAAAGGTAAGTAATTTCTTCAAGGTCATGCAAATTTTGAAGTTACTGGGATTAGAACTTAGGTCTGACTCTGGTACCCATGCACTTTACCACTGTGCATATTTCTATGACCTATTTTATGCAAAGTGCTTGCTCCTGCAACTGACTTAATCTATTTTCAGTACTGTTTGTAGAGCCCTAGCATACACGACCATATTTCATATATTAATATTATGTGTCACTTTTCATTTCACAGAAAATTATATATACTGTGGATTTAAAGTAGTGCTTGATGCCAGCTCTAAGTACCTCCATATGTATCCTTAAGCAGTTTTGATCACTCAGTGAGGGTAAAAAATATAATTATTAAGAACATAAGCCTCAAATGTAGATAAAACTGGATTCAAATTCTGACTCTGTCTTTAAATAGCTATAGCACCTTGGTCAAGTTGTTTAGCTGTTCAGTCTCAGTCTCTTTCTGCATAAAATAGGAATGTTAACAACCTTACAGGATTCTTGCAAAGATGATATGATAAAATATACAGAGTGCAATGCATTTATAATTTTGTAATATGTGGAAAATAATTAATATATCTTTGTATTTCATTAATTAACACTACATCTGAATTTTTGCTTAATAAATTTTTGCAAAGGAATAGAACAAAATAAATACTTGTATATCCCAATTGCCATTATCCAAAGACAAGCTACACAATATGACCATAATGGATTCTTGCAGAATCAAATTAAAAAGCACAAATCTAGCAATAAATTGTCTAAATTTTTAAAACTGAAAAATACAATTTAAAAATTATAGAAATTCAGTAATGGAAAGAACATTAGAGATTCAAGTGACTCAGATCATTAAATTAAATTAGTGTCCAGACTCAGATTTCCTGATGGTCTTGTCCACAGAGTGCTTTTCAAGTTAGCAAGATAGTCAAGTAAGACTGAAATGTGGCAGCAATATGGAAGCCATACTTCATAGCCAACTAAGATTTAGGAGTTGGCCACTTATAACCCATATGGCTACAGGTTTTGTTTTTTTTAATTTAAGGTCTATAACTTCCTGATTTCTTCTTTCTCCCATTTATTTCCAACACACTTTCTCAATAAAGTGAAGAGGCCTAAGATCATAAAAACTCTCTTTCTCATTTGTCTTCCAGCCTAAGATTTCTTGAGTGAAACAAGGCCTAGAGAGTCATCTTGTTGCCTTGATCAAAAGATCATTGAATGAGTCTATCAGGGCTTGGACAGTTCATTTAGGGAAGTATATATCTGTTCTCAGTTTGAGGAAGTATATGTTGGCTCTCAGATGTTTCAGTATTTATCTAGCATGGAGTAGTGACTGAGAGTCAGTATAAAGCATCCAAACTCTAGAGTAGATATTTCAGATCAAAGTCTACCTCTACCACTCATTAACTATGAATCCCAGGACATATTTCTTCGATTATTTCTATGTCAGTTCTCTCATTTGTGAAATGAGAATAAGAAGAGTATCTAAATCAAAAGTTTGTTCTAAGAATTAAGTGCATTTATGTAAGGTATTTAGATTAATTCCTTAATTTAGATTAAATATAGTAATATTTACACTACACATGCTGATGTAGTTTGAATTCATGGCTATCTCACTGAATAAGAAAATTTTTATTCAAATTTTTAAATTCACTTTGTTGTTTCTAATTTTATAGTTTTGAATATTTTCATGGCTCATGAAAGATGCCTTCTTTATAATCAGGATTTGTTGAAATAGGAAAGGAGACAAAGGGGCCATTTGAGCACTGAGTCAGCATTCACTGGCAGACTGTAGAATACAGTGGAATCTCTGTTTGGACCTGGTCAACATACGAATTTTGGAAAAGAAAACAGGTTGCTCCATTTTTACTTTTATTGCAGTAATATCATTTTAATCTCCAGATCCTCTTTAGGCTGTTAATTTTTGGCCGATGGGAACACTGTGACAAATTGTTTTTCTGCCTATGTTATTTATCTCTATCTCCAGAGAAATATCTTAGAGACCCAGACTGTAGTATTCAGAGGCAGGCCAAAGTAGGTAAATAACAGTTATCTTTATTTGACGTTATGGGATCCTTGGAGGATCTATCTTGTTCACTTTGCAATCACTTGTGAGCAGTGCGATGTCTAGTATCATGCCGCTCATTTAATATATGTATAAAAGAACTTGCCTTTAACTGTGTCGAAACATGTATCTAAGGTGGAAGAGGATCTCTGTGATGGAATATCTGTTGTCAACGCAGCAACTTCCCTACTCTATTAAATCATCCTGCTATGGTCTATATCAACTTTATCAAACATTTCTGCTTTCTTCAAGGCTCCAACAACCCCCAGCCCTTTCAAAGTTGGTAAATGATCTCTTCCCTGAAATTCATAAAAAGAATATAAATAATCACAGAGGACTTTCCCAGGTTTCTTGATGCCAGGCATTAATTAACTTTCTTATATCTGTAGTTTCCCTGTTTTTGTTTTCCTTGCTTCTGTAAAGAAAGAGCCTTTTTTTTTTTTCCTGTTTAAGGCTTTTACTTCCATTATTAATAGATCAAATTTCATCATTTCTTCCTGGGAAACTTGCATTAGTGATTGTCTCAGATGGATTCTTCTCATGAACTTTAAATACGTTTGTCTCTTTCACAAAAAAAAAAAAAAGTGATGGAGCACACTCAACTCCTTGGCGTTTTCTACCTCTTACCTATTTCCTTCCATTGTTTTCATTTGTTTTAAATTGCTCAAGGCAGCACATTGTCTGCTAAGAAGGAGGAATGGAGAGTTAGTGTTCATTGGATACTAAGTTTCAGTTTGGGAAGATAAAAATTTTCTAAAGACAGCTGGTGGTGATGGTTGTATAAAAATGTAAAGGTAGTTAATGCCACGTAAAAATAATTCACTTGTTAAGTTTTACATTTATGTATATTTTACCACAATTTAAAAACAAAACAAAACAAGTTGCTTCTGATGAATGTTTCCATTTCTTCATTTTGCATTAACTCTTAAACTCATTCCAATCTGCCTTTTACTTCCATTATTTTACTGAAGCAGCCCCTGCTAATGAAACAGGTAAGTTTCATGTTGATAAATTCAATGGGTGATTTTCAATCCTTATCTTAATTGACTTCTCAGCAGCATTTGGTAACTTTTTTCTCATTGAAACCCCTTCATCCTTTCTTTCTTGACTTAACACTGCTCTTTTTCTCCTCCAATCTTATTTTTCTCCCTGTACCTGACCATTATATTGAGATTTGTCAAAATTCAATCCTAAACCTTTTTACCTTTGCTTTGTACCCTTTTCCTAAGTTTTCTCATCGATGTCCATGCCTTTAGCTACCAACTAGATGCAGGGAACTATAAATAACATATATCTGTGTAGACTTTTTTCTTAGCTCTAGATGCAAAAATCTACCACCTCTTTGAATCCTACTAGGTATCTTCCAAACACTTCAAATCCAACATACACAAAAGTGAACTCAGGAATACTCTCAGAAGCTCCCTATCCCCACTGTGGCATTCTGTTCAGACCCCCTCCCAAATGTGAACCTTTTCCAGGGTGTTCTCACACAATTAGTGACACCACTATCCACTATTTCATCTTATAATCCATCCTTGTTTTCACATTGTTATGATGATAAAGACTACAATCTTTACTAAGTTCAGTATAGCATGTGCTTTATCTCTATCTAGCACTTTTGGTCTCTCACTTCTGCATTCTCTCTCTCTCTCTCAATTCCAGTTACACTTACCTCAGAGACTGAGGCATGACCATCATGACACACATAGCTGGAGGTCATTTCCAATTTTCATTCATAGCCCAGAATTTATTGAACTTTGCTCTATTCTTTATACTAAACTTAGTTGGAAGGAGAAGGCTCATGGCTGGCACTGTACTTACCTGCCTTCTAGTTTCAAATAGATGCTGATATGGCCAATGTAGATAACTAACTATCCAGGTGGGAAAGACATGGAATACAAACCTCCAGAACGGAAAAAGAGATGCTTTTAGTAATCAATAAGTTCCTTAGGCATAAGAGTGGGACCAGTCGGTATAGAACACTACTGTAGGAAGCCCATATTCACAGTGCTAAAAGCCTAAGCAAGCACATATTATGTGTCATGCACTATCCTATATCTTGGCCATTTCCTTAGTAAAGTAGTATTCAAAGGAAGCTAATGTGATGAATCCAACTATAGAACCACTTAAAAGTTCTTGCAAAAGCTCTGTAGAGAGTCACCCCTTCTGGAGGAATCCAGGAAAGATTTCACAGAGATGACATTTTAGGTGGGGCCTGAGGTGAGATAGTAGTTTGCCAAATGGAGAAGGACAGATGGAATTTTTAAGGGGAGGGAGGAAAACACAGATGGAGTTTATATTTGACTACATGTTTCATTGAAAAAAAAAAAAGTCTGCAAACCTGATATTTTATCTTCAAAGTACACAATTGTCTACCATGACATAGCGTTGGGAATAACTTTGCAATAAAATATTACCATTTATATGATTTAAAAATCAAAACGCTTGGGCCACTGGTCCCTTTCCCGCCAAACAGGATGTTGCCATTAGGGTGACTTGCATCCTGCTGAAAGCAGTATGTCTGATGTTTAAGGCACAAAGACATTGTTTAAAGAAGCCTTACGATTTTGAACAAACTGGCCCAGCAGGGCGATTTGAACCTGCCCTCCCTAACAGGCACAACAGCCTGTGTTTGTAAACAGAGCCTTATTGCACTAGTGGGAGCGACACAGAACAGTGTCAGCTCATTAATTGGGTGTCAGCTCCCTGCAGGGAAGAAAGCTTAATGAGTCATCTCATCATAAAGAACTGGAGCTCAAGGGAGGGGCGAATGGCCTAGAGAAAGGGAGAAAGATTTGTCCAGCAATAACTACGGGTATAGAAAAGCCTGAAGCCCACCTGTTGGGATAAAGAGAGAGCAGCATTTGGGAACGGATGGTTTCTCTGTATTCTGCTATTCAAAGGGAAACCTGAGTTTATGGACTTACAAAATACAGCAATTACCAGTGTGCATATTCATGGGTGTTGTGAGTGTAATAAATTAAAATGATTCAAAACGTATTTTCGTATAAAGTTTGTGAACTTTTTCTGTTGTTCTGTTCAATATATAAATATTCTCCAACTTTCCCACACAACATCTTCTCTAACAAAGCACATGCCACTCACGGCTTGTTTGAAACTCAAATATGATCCCGAGGCCTTCCTCAAACATCATGAAAACATGTCAAATTTGTCTTATGTCTCATAGTCCTCAGTCATTTAAAAGCTACTCCACAAAAAATTCCTTAAACCTGAAGAAAATCTCTTTTTGGATTTTTATTTTCTAATGTAACCTAATAATCACATAAGAATACCCGGTTTTCACATAATCCTGCAGGCTTACACCTGACCTTAGTTCACTACTAGGACACTATGTTTTTCTACTTTGGGCCACTGGTCTTATTAAGTTGTGCCATCTTTCAATATTAAAAAAATAGTAGCCCATTGTTGTGTATTCCCCCCAATTTATTTACATTTTTACGTTGCTGATGTATTTTCTCCATGAGATTGATTAATAAATTGAATTTTAAATTTCTTTCTCGTTTCACTATTTTTCTCAGTCCTAAGAAGAATCTCAAAATCTGTATTCTTTGCTGATTGCTTTCTCAACCATAGTAGCTTTTCCAGAACTTTCCCCCTCATATCAAATCACTAGTTCTTCTTTCTCTCACCCTCATCAACCTCCTGACCCCACACATGTTTTAGCAGTTAAATGTGTCATGTGTTTTGCTGAGAAAATTAGGGAGATTTAATTATTCATCAATTCCATAAATCTCCCATTTTCTTCTCTCTAAAATAAATCTATTGTTGTGGTTTTAGGTAGGGATCTAGGTTCCCTCCCCTTAAAAATGGATAGGCTTGTGACAGCTTTGACAAATAGGTGGAAGTGGTGCTAAAGAGAGGTGGGTTAAAGAAAACCATGAAGCTTCCATCTTCTTCGTTGAAGCATTCCTTCATGGAGACCTAAGCTGCAGTGTTAGAAATTCTACTACACTGAGGCCACCATCCTGGAGAGTTCATGCAGAGAGGCCAACCACGTGGAGAGGCTCTGAGATTATATGGAGGGAGGAAGCCATTGGAGTCATCTCTGCCCAAGCATACGACATGTGAGTGAAGAAGCCTCCAGATGATTCCAGCTCCCAGCTTTTCAAATCTTCCCAGCTGTGGCTCTAAAACTTGTGGAACACAAAAACAAACCATGCTTTCTGAGCCCAGCCCTGATTCTTTATGCGCAGAATGTATAAATATGATAAAATAATTTTGTTTGGGAGTAGTTTGTTTTGCAGCAATAGGTAACTGGATCATCTGCCTACTACCAAGTCTTCCTTCAATGAGTAGGGAACCTTTCTATACACTCTCCAGCTTTTGATCTCTCTCTCTCCATTAATTGCCCTTTTCTTGTCTTCAAATATTTTGATAAGGATTCTATTGAACCTGTAGATTGCTTTGGGCAGTAGAGACATTGTCATAATATTAATTCTTCCGTTTCATGAACATGTATATCCTTCCATTTGTTTGTGTGATCTTCAACTTATTTCATCAGTGTCTTCTAGTTTTTCAGAGTACGGGTCTTTCACCTCCTTGATTACATTTATTTCTAGGTTTATTATTTTTGATGCAATTGTAAATGGGATTGTTTTCTTATATATTTTTATATGGCTAGATGAGTTTTGCTAGGATTTTTTAATCATTTACACAACCATGGGCACAAATGTTATTTACCTGTATTTTTATTTTCTTATGATGTCATTGTCTGGCTTTGATTTCGATGTAATATTGGCCTCAGAGAATGCATTGGAAATTGTGCTTTCTTTGGTTTCTGAAATAATTTGTCAAAGCTTTTTACTATATTTCATTTAATAGTATGTTTTCACTTTCATTTAATATTCAATTAATGTTAAATATTTCATTTAATATTTATTTCACCCACTCTTTGTGGGAAGATTTTTAATTACTTAATTTTCTTTATTGGTTATAGATGTATTCTGACTTTCTATTCCTTCTTGAGTCAGTGTTGCTAATTTTTGCCTTTATAAGAATTTGCACATCTTGTCAAAATTGTCCAGGTTAGACAATTGTTAAAATTGTTTGTGGTATTTTCTTATAATTTTTAAAAATTTATTTCAGTTAGTAATAATGCCCTTCAGTTATTCCTGATTTTGGCAATTGGAGTCATCATACTCATTGTGTGATTTATATGACTTTCATGTGACAGTATACAACTTCTTACCTCGTATAAGAAATTTCCAATAGTATACTTTTTTTTTTTCTGTTGGGGCTTTTGTGCTATTCTTCAATTATTTTTCAAAGAGATTTTAATTTAAAGCATTGTATTTAGCCAAGTAGTTGCCATGTTGGGTGATGGTCATTTTGCGTGTCGTTCCAGATTCCCATCTGAGATAGTTTCCTTTTGACCTGAAGTACTTCCCTTACATTTTTGTTGTGGTGGTCTTTGTGGACAGATTCTTCCCTTCACCTTCACATGTAAAAAGTATTTTTGCTGGGTAAGGAATTAGGGATTTACAGTATTTTTCTTTCAGCTTTTTAAAGATGTTGCCCCACTGCCTTTTGGCTTCAATTGTTTCTGACATAATGTTTGCTGTTAGTCTCATCTTTCTTTCTGTGCATGTAATGTGCTTTCCCTTCATTTGAAAAATTTTTAAATGGCTTTATCACTGGTTTTAAGTAGGTTGATTATGAAGTGCATTGGTGTAGTGTTGTTGTTGTTGTTGTTATTGTTTGTGTTTGTTTTGTCTTGTTTTGTGTTTTTGTTTTTTCATGTTTCTTGCGATTTGGGTTCACTGAGCATCTTGAATCTGTGAGTTTACGGTTTTCATTATATTTGGCACATTACCTACCATTATTCTTTTAAAGTTTTTTGTGTCCTGCCCTTCAGGGACTCCAATTTCATGCATATCAGATCATTTGAAGTTGTTCCACAGGCTATCAGTTCTCTGTTTATCTTTTTAAATATTTTTTCTTTTTGTTTCATTTTGAATACTTTTAATTGCTGTCTTCAAATTCATTAATATATTCTCCTGCAATATCTATTTGTCAATTATGTAATTCAGTGTATTTTTTCTCAGACATGGTAGTTTCTTTTCTTACCAGTTCAATTTTTTATATCTTTCATATTTCTGTTTATCATACTCATTTTTTTCTTTAGATTATTATGCATATAGAATGCAGTTGTAATAACTGTTTTTATGCCTTTGTCTACTAATCCCATCATCTGTGTCATTTCTGGGCCTGCTTTATTTAATTTTTCCCCTTATTATGAACTGTGTTTCCTACTTCTTTTTATGGTCTGGTACCAGAGGTTATGAATTTTGTCCTTGTTGAGAACTGCATTTAAAATAGTTTATTTCCATAAATGTCCTTGAACTTTTTTGAGGATGCAGTTACGTTACTCGGAAATGGTTTGATCCTTTTCATTCTTACTTTTAAGATTTAACAAACATGACCAGAACATGTTTGGTATAGGGCTAATTTTTCCCCACAGCTAATGAAGAAAAACCTACTGAATACTCTCTTCAATGACCTATGTATGGATTATGGGGTTTTCTACTCTGACGGATGGGAATAGGAACAGAAATTATTCTGTGCCCTCTTTGAATTTTAGAGGTTATTTCCCCTCTTTCAGGTAGTGCTTACTATGGCCTTGGGCAGCGTCCTCAAATAAATGCAGTTTAATCAGCTATTCAGTACACAGCTGAGTCCTCAAGGGAGACCCTTTACTGATTTCCAGAGTTTTACTCTGTGTAGTTCTCTTTTCTCTTGGACTCTGCCCTGTGAGCCACAGCTACCTTGACCTCTCTGGACCCTAAGATCTCTTTTCTCAATACGAGGAGGCTCTGTCTGGGTTTCCTGTTCCTGGTTTGTTGCCTGGAAATGTTCAGACATTCAGCTAAAATGACTGTATGGCTTAACCTCTTTCATTTCTCATATTAGGGATTGCTAGCTTTCATTACCTGATGGACAAATATCTTTAGAAACAATTTTTAAAGTATATTTTATCTAGCGTTTGAGTCGTTTCAGTCATGAGATCTGTCTGGTCTCTTTTTGTCCATCTTGGTCAGAAGTAGAAATCCTTCAATATGTCCTGTTCATTTTTATGAACTTTATTAAGTTCATATTCTCATTAAGGTTATCTCTAAGAAGTATGCCATTACTCTCTGTTTTTAATCTTGATGCAACATGGATGTGTATTTTCTACTTGTCTACTATGTGCAAAACGCCAGGCTAGGTGTTGGAAATACAACAGTAAATAAAATAAGTGTGTTATATTGGGGGATTGACAGTCTGAGAGACAGGCATTAAGCGCATATAATCATGAGTGAATGAGTATGAAATAGCAGGCTAGAGGATATCTTGATTTGAATCCTAGTGAGAGAACTTACTTCCTGAGTAATTTTGAGCAAGTTGCTTAATTTCTTTAAATCTAAATTTTTCTCAGAGGAAAATGGAAATTATAATAATATTTATAAGTATACAATAGCTCAGTGAGGATTCAATGAGATAAATTTTATAATGTAACTAGCATAGTGTCTCACACAAAGTAAATGATTAATGAAATATTTACGAAGTATTATGAAATAAAAGTAAAGAAAAAGGAATATATAGTGAGAGGTCCACATTTTGATATAGTACAGACAAGGGGCAAGAGTCAAAGTTTGATGACCCCAAAGGGAAGGAAAAATTCTGGAAGATAAAAATAGAGACAATTTTCACTTCTCTCCATTCTCACTAAGAAAATTTACTTTAAGAAATCCTCTTCAGGGCACCTGAGTGGCTCAGTTGGTTAAGAGGCCAACTTCAGCTCAGGTCATGATCTCAAAGTTCATGGGTTCGAGCCCTGCGTTGGGCTCTGCACTGACACCTCAGAGCCTGGAGCCTGCTTCAGATTCTGTGTCTCCCTCTCTCTCTCTGCCCCTCCCCCGCTCACACTCTGTGTTTCTCTCTCAAAAATAAACACTTAAAAAAATGAAAAAAAAATAAAAGAACTCTTCTTGTCTCAGATTTTTTTACNCGAGCCCTGCGTTGGGCTCTGCACTGACACCTCAGAGCCTGGAGCCTGCTTCAGATTCTGTGTCTCCCTCTCTCTCTCTGCCCCTCCCCCGCTCACACTCTGTGTTTCTCTCTCAAAAATAAACACTTAAAAAAATGAAAAAAAAAAAAAGAACTCTTCTTGTCTCAGATTTTTTTATGGTTTCTGACTTAGCATGTGTGAATATGTCTTTGTAGATCTTAACTATTCCATTTACATTTCTGAAACAACCATAACAGGAAATTATTCACATAGTTAAAAAGAAGGACCACATGAAGGAAAAGAAAATGTCTAAGCTTAGAACTTCAAATGATATCTAGAGTGATACTGCCTGATTCTGCTGGAGGACTCATTGAGCTTTACCCTCAAATTCCAATAGAAACTAAATTTCTTTTCAGAACTTTAGTTAGAGGTTGCCATCAAGGCACCCAACTGGCATATGGCCTGTCATCCAATTATTTCATGAATTCAAGACACTTTTTCAAAAAGGAAGTCTTGATCCTGAGATCAGGGATTCCTGATTCCTTTATGTCTCCTTTATGACACCTTCGAAATTCCTTTATGTCTCTCAGAATAACTAAATATAGCACTAAATATGTTAAATGGAAACTTTCCCTCAGTATTTTCCTTTAATTGGCACTGCCTTTCCATACTCATCTTTGTTTTCAAATACCTATATTTGACTTAAATAGTAACACCTTGAAAAATGTTCCTTTCCCCTAGCTAGATAGGAATTGTTCCTCTTCAGAACACTGAGGTATATTCTCTTGTTCCTCTCCATCAGTGTTTATACTTACCCGGTATTCGTGTGCACAACTTACTACTATACTGCATGCTCAGTCTTCTTTATGCAGGATAATAGTAGTGTTGTTTCATGCTTTCTTATTTACAAAGCTTATTCAGACACATCATTTTATTTGAGCCTTATAATCTCTGGTGTAGCAATTTTATTAACTCTCTCTGAAAACCCTATTCAAAATCATTTGTAATTCAAAAAGCCTGCTCCCAATCCCAGATATGCTTTTGTCTAGTAAAATACATACCTAGAGAAGTTACCTAGTTTCTCTGGATCTTAGTTTCTTTACTTGTTCAAAAAATGATAAAGGCATTGTGTTTAATGTTTAGTGTATAGTTATACTCAGTAAGCAATAGTCATCATTGACAATAGTAACAATAATGGAATAAGTATCTCAAGCTTGAATTGTCAGTACATTTTTTAAAGTTTAATCCAGCATCCAGCATTTTCTCCTCCTCTCCTGGTCCATAATTCTAAATAAGAGAAAGAACCATAGAATGTGCAACATATCAAATAACATCCTAATCCCATTTACATTTGCTGTTTGTCTCTGAATGTATAGTTCAGAATTTACCTATGGTATCTTCTACATGTACTTACCATTTATACACTAGGACATTACATAGATTCCATTTAGAATAATCAGATTAAATAAATTTACTGTCTTCCTTTGATGAAGATAATATTTCTAATCTATCAGAAATGCTTGTACTTTGGATTATTGTCATGGCTCTTTGCCATAAAAAATACCACTCTCTTAACTAGCCCACATTTTAGATTATAGAATTTGGGAGAAGCCAGCAGACACTTTTATAGGGGTCAAATCTGTGACACTGAACTTTTAGTATCATGATGTGTCTGGGGCCATTCTCTCAGTGTTAATTGTATTTTCTAGATACAGGTTGGGCTATTGACTTCAACACCTTTACAAGCTGATGGAAAAACAGAAGTCTCAGCTTGAGTCCAAAGATTTGGAGTCTGAGTCTCCACTGGTATTTACTTCATCTGAAAAGCTTCCCAACATAAGATGGTTGGGAAGAAATGTAATATACATTAAAGGAGCTCTCCGTGAGAGGATTTCATATTTTCAACATTTATAAGGATATTCTCAACTTTCATTTACTGCATTCTTAAGACTGTTTTTCTTTAAAATATTTATCCGCATAGATGGTATCACAAGGGTGTAAATGACCATACTTTTAGAGAGGATACTGTGTGTAAAATGATATTTCATAAGTATAGGTCAGGCCCTTTTATGCCTCTCTTTCAAAAGCTTTGACTTAGGATTCTACTTTAAGAGTTATAAGAGGCAGCATACTTTGTGAATTCCAGCTAAGTAAGTTATAATTACAGTCAGTCCAGATTCCAATTAGGAAATTTCAACATTGCCAAGCTGAGGAATGAAGCTTAAAGATACAATTAATATGAGCTTATATTAAAGGTTTTAGTGGAATTAATAAACTCTGTAACAATAGATTATTACTCAGTCTTGAATACAGACAACAGGCTCTTGCTGTCAATAACTAGCAAAGCAGCCTACCTTCTATTTGCTGCTTTTGAATCGTGGTATTTTATCAAATAAAATCTTGTAACCAATGTAATTATACATAAAAAAAAACACCTTGGATGATTTTAATGGAAAATAAAGGAAAAAAGCACTTGAAATCCCACAGAGTAAAGTTTCCATTTAACCCTCAAACACGAATAATGCAACACTGATTCTGAAGTATATAAGAAAGAAAGGATAGCTGAAAAGGCAAAAGAGAGTAATTAAGTAAAAAAGAGTCGCTTTTCTTAGAAAGACTAAGAAGATAAAGAGATACAGAAATGTTAAGGGGACAAGAAATAAGGACTGGATTTTGGTTAGAAAGGCAATAATGATGTGTTGGTTACTTCATATACCTGGGCCATTTCTTATCAATATAGGGACAAATTGGTTGCTACCCTAAGGTATTAGTGGTTCCACTCAGTGACTTATTTTTTGACAGAATTTATCCAGGCAGTTCATTGGCATAAATTCAATCAAGTATCAATATTTTTAAAAGGCCCAGCATCTTAGTACTTCTGGGATTAATAAAAGTATATTTCATTTACCTCCAACACTGCCTTTCTCTGTATCACATAATAAATGTAGCAGACATATTGTTTAACTGGACAGTATCTTTTCTAATTAAATAAGGTTTTTTTTTAACTTTTTAGCATTTATTCATTTTTGAGAGTGAGAGAGACAGAGCATGAATGGAGGAGGGGCAGAGAAAGTGGGAGATACAGAATCACAAGCAGGCTCTAGGCTCTGAGCTGTCAGCACAGAGCCTGATGCGGGGCTTGAACTCCCCAGACACGAGTTCATGACCTGAGTTCTGAGCTGAAGTCAGATGCTTAACCAACTTAACTACCCAGGTGCCCCTAAATATGGTTATTTTTAATTCTTCTTATCAAATAACTGTTTATGTTTAACTTCTTGTTGAATTTCTCTTTCTGAAGCACCGAAGAAGAAGGAGGATGAGGAGGAGAAAAAGAGGGAAGGAGGAGGGGAAGGGGGAGGAGGAAGATCATTTATGCCTTAGGAATTGCATTTTGAGGAGTAATTGGGTATGTGAAAAATGCTATGCATTTTTGAATCCTTTGGCAATAAAGCATATAGATAAAGCAAGCTATAGTCAAGGTCTTCTCTCTGCCTCTTCTGTCCATGCCCAGCCACCAGGTCCCCTCGTGCACCACAAATATTAGCAAATTCAAAAGACCTGGACCAAGAGCATGCCTCTTGTCCCAGTTGGGGTTACTTCAAAAGCAGAGACTCAGATAAAGAACAGAGTGAAAACAGGAACATTGATAGGAGTTGGGAAGTAAGATTGGGAAGAGACCTCAGCCAACAAAGCATAAATCTTCAAATCTTTGTACTCAACTGACTGAAGGTCAATCCCAGTGGGGATAACCAGAACCAGAATGCACACCTCAGGGTTATCCCACTCAAGGGACTGTTTCAGACCCTTCAGACCCACTGCCAAAGCCAGTGGCTTAAACATCAGAAATTTACTTGTCTCAGTTCTGGAGGCTAGAGAGCCCAATATCAAGGTTCAAATAAAGTCCAGTACCTGGTGAGAGCTCTCTTCCTCGCTTGCAGCTGGCCTCAGTACCACCCGCCCCCCCCACAGTCTCCTCTGAGCACAAGCTGAGAAAGATCTCTGGGGTCTCTTTCTCTTTTCATAACCACACCGCTTCTATCTGATGAGATCCCCACACTTAGAACCTCATTTAACCTCTATCACCTCCTCACGGGTTCTGTCTCCAAATATGTCAAGCTGGCGGTTAGCCTTCAACATGAATTTTGGAAGGACCCAAATATATGGTCTCTATCAGGAGCTGAGGAATTTGTATACCAATTCCCATCACTTTTGGCACTTCTGGACTATCACTTGGGTGAACATAAGAGCTTTAGCAAACAGATAAAGCTGTATAAGTTCTAGAAGTGGGGCAGGTATACTGCAGTGGTAGGGAAGGGAGAATATGAGTGGGATGCCACAAGCAGCTGCTTTACTTCTCAATCTTGTCTGCATAGACTCCTATAACTTCTCCATCTAAATGAACCTAGTTACATAGCTGAGAACTCAGAAATTCTGTGCTCACATCAAATCACCAGTGGAAATATGTAACAAGGATCAGTTTTTATGGAATCCTTCTGTTTTATAATTGTATTTTTCTCAGCCATTGGTGTTTTCTTCCTGTTGTGTCATAATGACACAAACATGGACTCCAGAATCAGTTTCAAGTTTTGATTTCTTTATGAGACAATAGGAAATTGTTTCGTTTACCCATATTTTCAAAGTGCATCTTAACTTTTATTGCTTTTTATTGCTTTCTGTATTGAACTTTTCAGCACTTTAAAATAAAAAATTATTGTTTTGAGTTTTCTTCCACAGCATCTTGGTTTATGATCCTTTGTCATTATTGTTGTTTGAAAATTCTTGTTTATAAAATTCATGAGAAGAAATGGTAAGTTAGCAATAAAAATTTATTTTTTCTCCTTCCTGATATCACTCTATACACTATTACATATGTACACAAACATATATGTACATATAAGTACACATAAGCACTCCTAACAAATAGAAAAGTCAGAGGTCATTAGCCAATGATATATTTCAATACATTTCTGAATGATAAAATGCAGATGGAAGAGTAGTTATGGATGTCACAGGAAACTGGGTACAAAAGGCTAAATTGCACGGATGAATTTGTCTCACACACAGAAGGCAATGAGAACAAGAAGGGGATAACTTCCCTTTTTGAGGGGATCACCTTATTTATTTGTTTATTTTTGAGAGACTGTACGCATGCTCATGCATGCAGGAGAGGGGCAGATAGGGAGGGAGAGAGAATCTTGACAGACAAGGGCGCTGGAGGCGGGGCTCTATGCGGGGCTCATGGTGGGGCTCTATCTCATGGCCCTGGGATCATGACCTGAGCCCAAATCTAAGAGCCAGTCACTTAACAGACTGGTCCATCAAAGGGCCCTCAAAGGGGATCCGTTTTTGATGTAGAAGCTAGGAGAGTTTCAGGACTCATAGGGAGCTATGAGTCCTGGGGAACGTATCTGGATGAAAAGTTTGGATGAAGTTAGGGATATATTGTGAAACAAACAAAACAATTAAAACTGACATGAATGTAATCACTGGTTCTGAATGGCTCATATTCATACAATCAGTGTAAGTATTATATCGATATCTCATTTTTAGTATCAACCTATAGAAGTAGAAAAGAAAGCACACTTACGATTATACCGAAGACCAGTGTTATCAGACCACAGAGTACAGGAGTTAGAGGTGCAAGGTGGGAACAGCACTAGAATCAGAGGGATGTTTGTAGCCTTGTTTCACAGAGTGGGGAGTGGAATGACTCCCATGTTGTCAGGTAAGAAAGAAATATAGTCTTTAATACAATTCCATGGTTTCTAATCTATCATCCTCAAATCGTAAGAGCTCTGAAAATCAGGAGTTTGTTTTCTCTTAAATCAATTGGATGCAAAAGTTTACCTCTTCTCATTTCCCCCACTCATGTGCTCTCTCTCCCTATAATAAAAATTTAAAAATAAAATAAAATATTTACAAACAAAAGACAAATTGCTCCCATTTAATAAAATATAAACTCCTTCACTGTACACTCTAAAATTTTCTATGAAGTTTTAGATAGATATGATAGATACCACTAAATCTTACTAAAAGCATAGATATATAATTATTACCAAAAAGCCTGGTGGTGGTGGGTACATCGTTCTGATTGCTGTTATTCTCGGTGTCCTTTTCCTTCATCATCAGGAATCATCAAGCTTCTTCCAGATCATTACTCCTAAGGATTATTGGTCTCTCACTCAACAATCCTTCCAGAATTATCATTAATTTGACATTTATGTTTCAGGGACCCTCTATGCTATATTTTTACAAAGGATTTATAGACAAAATTAAGTATCATACCATTCTGCCTTGTCCCTCTGGGCATGTCCTGGTATTTTTCTCCTTTATGCCTTGGGACTTTGTATGAACTGACCTAGGATATCTGTTTCTCCCCATTCTTGTTATCCCCAAACTCCAAGGCTCAGTATGGGTGCCATTTCGTTCACAACGCCTTTCTTGACCACCCTAAAAATTTGTTTTGGAAGTTTGTTCAAATTTAAAATGAGAGAAGAAAATCGGGTTTGGTCTCTGATCAGGGTCCATGCTCAAGAGTATCCCCAATTACATAAGTGTCCGAGGACAGTTATAAGGTATCATTTGTTGGCTCATCCATTCATTCAGTCATTCATTCAGTAAGTCAGTCAACAAATATCTCAGGGCAACTATAATGTGCCAGGAGTAACACTATTTCACTTTCCAGATTTCTATAAAGCAAAGTAGGACATGTCTCACTGTGGAAACAGCCACGCTTTATTACTAGGATCAGATCATAGAGCCATAAAAATAGTAAATATTTTAGTTTTAACTAAAACATATTTTAACTATGATGTGACAGAAGGTGAGCTACATGCACCAAAACTAAGGGCCGTGGATCTTGGAAAGAGGAAGATCCTACTGCATTTGGACCATGGGGCATAAACTTGCTCTTCCTAATCCATTCCTTCCTGGTTTGGAGAATTTGGGGGGTTGGGGTAAAAACACTTAAAATGAAACCATCCACTTAAATTTTTCAGTGTATAATGTTGTTAACTGAAGGCACAGTGTTGTACAGCAGATCTCTAGAATTTAATCATCTTGCATAACTAAACTTTTCTACCCATTGAATATGTTCTGAGCTTGAGCAAAAGTTTATGCCATTAAAAGGTTAGTTATTAAAAATAAATGGCAATTTCAGTGTTCTGGAAATATTTATTTTTCGTAATCCATTCAGTATTAGTTATGACCATCACGGAAAAAGTAAGTTTCTTTTTTACCTGTGAACTATACAATGGCTAGTACTCTCTTGGTTATCTCTGGATCTATCATTGTGTTTTCTTGGGAACATTACAGTATACATGTTAGGTGCTCAATGAATTCTTTACCCAAAAGATAGAGAAAAAAGAAATACAATATTCCTCTCCTATGTCTTAAGGTCCACATTCCAAACCTGACTCTAATTCCTATAATTACTCATTAAAACAAGGATACTGGTAAAGATAATTTGAAATTTTTGGCATACCTGGGTGGCTCAGTCAGTTGAGTATCTGACTTTGGCTCAGGTCACGATCTCACGGTTCAAGAGTCGGAACCCCACATTGGGCTCTGTGCTAACAGCTCAGAGCTTGGAGCCTGCCTCTGATTCTGTGTCTCCTTTCCTCTGCCCTTCCTCCACTCTTGCCCTCTCTCAAAAATAAACGTTAAAAAATGTTTAAAATTTAAAAAATCATAAATAATTTTGAAATAAGCAAATTACAAGGTATGTTTTTTGGGGAGGGCGGGGGGTAGCCATTCTAATTCAGCTTTCTCTTTTCCTCTGTGAATAATTTATGCATTTGATCTTTCTCTTCAATATTTAAAGAATGACAACAATGTTCTGGCTCTTCAATGTAAGTAAATTTGAAGAAATTAGTGGCTTTATTTTCATGACTAAGAAATCAAAAACTACATGGAAGCATATTCCTTGCTTTAGTTCATCTTTGTAAGTCCTTTCATTTTAACCCTGCGATTACAAGAATATACCAAAACTTAACATTAGTCTTCATATTACCATGCATAGATAAAAGATGATAGGTAGATACGTAGATACATAAATGGATAATAGATAGATACATAGCTGGTAGGAAGGAAAGAACTAATTACTATCATTTATTTATGCTACCATTTTCATGGTTTCTTATTTAGATTTTAGTACGTAACTGTCCCCATGTCTCAGTCTTCCTTTAGCATTTTCAAACAGTTCTTAAAGTATTTCCATTTTTTGTCTTCCGTATTTTGCTATTTCATCCACAGGATATTATCTAACTCCAGTTTTCTCCTGGTTATGCATCAGAGCACTCACCTTCTGAACAGATCCACTCCCTTTTCTAATATAGCCAATCTAGAAAATTTCCCTTGTTTTTCAAAATTTTAAAATCTCAATGCCTACATATCTTATTTTTAAGGAGCACTTGAAATATTGCAGTGCAAGAAACTATATAAAAGAAACTCGCGCGATAATTATATATCTATAAGTATGTGTTAAATCTGCTCCTACGTGGACAGTTCTGTATAATTATCAAAGTGTACAAAGCGCAGCTAGATTATCATGTAGCATCTGATGGCTGCCCTTATGCTGCAAAGTGTGTTTTCAGAAATAATTTCCTGCCACATTCCTGACTGTATTTGCAGCTTGAGTTGATCCCCTTCCCTGCTGTTCTCTGATCTGCCCCTGGGTTACTAACAGCCCCAACAGACAGACTGGCTCTTGCTACCTGCTGCTCAGGCACAGATTAACTCACTACCAGCCATATGGGCGAGCGACTTCATAAATTCCTCTCCTTTTGCTTTCGGCTCTTAGGAAAGTTAATGGACAGTTTTCTGGTGGAGAGAAAAACAACCTGGTGGTGTGCAGGCTGGGCCGTAATCACCTGCACCCGACACAACTGGCACCTCCATCTGCCTTTCGGCAGCTATTTGTGGGAAGGGAACAGATTACTGCTTTCCGTGTTACTCCTGCCATTTGCCTTCATTAGAAAGTCAAATGATGAAACACCTAATTCATATTTATATTATTTACGATAATTACTGAATGCATTCATTGTTCAAAAGGGTCTCAAAATGTTTCTAGAGTTAAAAGAAATCTAAATTTTGGCAAGTGTATTCACACATCTATGCTTAGTTTTAAATGTAGTAAATATATGTTCTAACAAATAATGTAATGAAGTCATAAGATCCTGGTCTACAAGTTTTCTGTTCGGGGTTCATTGAGGCTTGGTTCCTTTTCTGTATCTTAATACCCCCTGAAATATCTGAGGTGGTGAAAATAAATGGTAACAAAGCATAATCATAAAACATCATCATTTAAGCATAAAATACCATTCGTTGTTAAATATTGGCTTTGGGGAACTCAAGAACAAAGGTTATCAAGGAATCTTTATTTTAAATCTCAAAAAATAGTATATTTCTTGCTACTGAGCAAGAGATTAATAACGGTCATAATGTTAATAAATTCAGGTGGTTTACGTTGCATTAATCTTCAGCTGATCTCGATCTCTGTCTTCCCAAATAAGTTTTTATTGGTTTTACATTTTTTAAATGTTTGCTTATTTTTGAGAGAGAGAAAGAGAGAGAGCAAGGGAGGGGCAGAGAGAGAGGGAGACACAGAATCTGAAGTATGCCAAAGTCAGATTAACCGACTGAGCCACCTAGGCACCACACCTTTTATTGGTTTTACAGATAGAATAATGGAAAACAAATAACTGTTTTTCAAATTAACAACTGATTAAAACTGTTGTATTTTATAAAAATGTTTTTCTCAAGTAGGATTATAACTTTCTCAATCTTTTGATAACATGTTAGAAACTAAGGTATATAATATTTAGTATTTTGTGAAGGTGATAATTTGGAAGTGATATAAATAATAAGTGATTTCTAATAGTGTCGATCCTTTATTAAATCTCTAATTTCCTTTGCACCTAAAAATTCCTTGAATTAGGGATGCCTTGGTAGATTAGTCAGTTAAGCGAATGACTCTTGGTTTTGGTTCAGTTCTTAATGTCACCCTTCGTGGGTTCGAGACCTGCATTGGGCCCTCACTGGCAGCACAGAGCCTGCTTAGGGATTCTGTCTCCCTTCGTCTCTCAAAAATATATAAATAAACAAATACAGGAAAGAATTCCTTAAATGAATTGTTAAAAAATGAATAAATACTCTGTTTTGTTACTAAAATAATCTGTCAACTTGAATGCTTTTTATATGAAAATAGGATACATAATACTGTTTTTAATTTTTTGTATGTTTTGTTTTATTTTTTATTTAAATATGCTGGTTATTAAGGCTTTATGAAAGTACCATTAATATCAGTTTGATACTGATTTCCATAGGTAAAAACAATATTATAATCAAAGCATTAGTCTATTTGTTATATAATATATATGGTTTTACCTACGTATATGTTATGTGATGTTTGTTTAATTCTATACATGTGGTGTGTGTGTGGGTGTGTGTGTGTCTAACACTGCATTCTTGGTGAGATACTTTTAAAAAGCTGGTATGTACTCAAAATTGATCATGTACTCCATCTAATGAAAATGTATTTTGCTATTCTCCGTACTCTTTATTTTTAAATATTTCATAAAGATGGGAAGTACCTCTTAACTGACTTTGTACACTACTGTCTATCAGAACCTCACATTATTAATTACAATATAAATCTTTAATTGTTGAATGATTGAATAAGAGCAACCAAAGATAAAAGACACTTTAAGGTCATCTTCCTATTATAATATGAAGAGTTATTACACTTGTCTGGTACATTAGAAATTAGAACGAGCGAATAAATTAGTGAGAGAATAAATGAATTGAAAATACTTGTTAAAGACTGACCATGGTGAATATTATGAATAGTAATCTGAAGTAAAACTGATTGAGTTCAATATTCTCACTAAATGCCAAGGAGAAGTCATTGGTTAAAATTTGGAATTGATCACTGACTATATATTATTTTAAGCAACCTTGATATTCGAAAATAATCTATAACTTCTCTTTCTCTCTCTCACTGTATAGTGAGAGCTTATTTAGATTATTTTCAAAGGGCCTCTGCTTGCCTTTACATATATAAAGGCCCAAAATGGCTTCACTTAAGCCAAGTCACCAAACCTGGACTTAATACCTAACTTAACTGCAGTTTCAACATCTTACAAAGGTAGTCTTAACCAGTCAGTCAGGAAATTTCTGATCAGCATCAGTGAGGTCCTCTGTCACATAGGCTCTATTTCCCAAAAGAAAATGAGGTAATCTACATAAAAAGAGCTCAGCTCTTTCTTATAGAGGAAGGTGATCTTGCCTAAAACAATCCTTTGTTTTCTTTGGCTCATCACTTCTTGCCCCACCTTCCTTCCTGCAAAAACCTTCAATTTTGTACAGCTCCTTGGAACTGCCCTCAACTTGCTGGATGGGATGCTNCCTGCATCGAGCTCTGTGCTGACAGCTCAGAGCCTGGAACCCGCTTCAGATTCTGTGTCTCCCTCTCCTCTGCCCCTCCCCTGCTCACAATCTGTCTCTCAAAAATAAATAAAAACAATAAAAAAAAATTTAAAATAAAAACAAATACATATATACATATAAATAAATATACATATATGTAAAATTATAAATTTATGTANACATCTTACTGGCTCTGTTTCTCTGGAGAATCCTGACTAATACAAGCTTATAATTACCCCCAAGCTGAAATGGAACAGCCATATATTAATTCTGAGAAAAGCAGAGAGAACGTATTAAGAATTCAGTTTTTGGGGGGCACCTGGGTGGCTCAGCTGGTTGAACATTTGAATGATTTCAGACCAGGTCATGATCCCAGGGTTGTGGGATCGAGCCTTTGTTAAGGCCCAAGTCCGGCTCCATGCTGTTTTCACACTCTGTCTTTAAAATTAAAAAAATAAAAATTAAAAAATTAAAGATTTCATTTTTTTTCTGTTTAAAAATTAATAGTGACCTACTGCTTAAACTTGGCTAGTTGCCTATTGGCTTTCAAGGTATTTTTACTTTGGTTTAGTAACTAATTATTTAGATGAAGAAATGCTACATTTTCTGACTTAAATGAGAAGCTAAGATCACTTTCTATTTGGAAACCTTTCATTACTTTCCAGTAGCTTTCCCCCATAGTGGTCATTGCCTCCTCACTTTGGCGAACAGCTTGCCCTGAAGCACACTATTGTAAGCTTCATAAACTGTCTCACCTGCATCTTTGGTGCCTCTTCTGTGCATGTACTTCCATGAAATTAGCACCAAGAAATTTATAGTAGCCCAAAGCTGGACCTCTTTCTTGTGTGCCAGAGGAAAAAGCCAGATAACAAAAATAGAAGATTTGAGTGTTTGTTCTTCACAAGTACTCAGAAATATCCAATAATGCCATGTGAACAAACTAATAAAAAGTTAAATGTTTATATTTAGTTGAATAAAGACACCTATTTCCTCCCATCTTTGTTGTGATAAAAGAGTTCTTAAGGAAATAAATTCTTAACTTGAGCTTCAAATATATATGTAGGGAGCTATGGATATAAGGAGGGAAGACAGATCACATAAAAGCAAACACTACGAGACTTTCGGGATTCAAGAAAACACTATAATTAAAGCCTTTCGCTAGTCAGCCCAGTCTGGGGTACTGGATGGGTTGGATGGGGCTTGCTACTGGGGTTTCTAATAGGTGAGTTTACTGTCTGTGCTCTGAAGTCAGGAAGGGTTGCTGACAGGCTCCATGTTCAAGTAGGGCTTCTGGCCGTGCCCTGTGGTCAGGTGGTCACTAGTTGCACTCTTCATTCACCTCTAGCCACATCTTGATCATAGGGTGTGTTCTATCATAGGGTAGTAAACCATTGGTCAGGGCTGAGGAGCTGAGCTCCACAATTGCTCCTGGTCAGGGGGGCCTCAGACTGTGCTCCATAACTAGATAGTGCTGCTTGCTGGACTCTGTGTTCAGAAATTGAGTGAGGTTCCAGTGTGGGCTTCATGATTGAGTAGATCTCTGGCTGTGTTCCATTGCTGGGCAAGGTTGTTGGCTAGGCTCTCTGGTAAAGGGCCCTTCAGCTTCTATCCTGCAGTTGAAAGGAGCTAGAAATTGTTCTCTGCATTCCCAAAGGACCACTCCCCAGGATCTCTCAATGGATGGAGACAGATTATGCTTCATGATTGAGTGGAGTCACTGGCTGAGCTCCTTGACTCGAAGAGAAAACAGGCTTTATTCAGCTATCATACAAGACCATGAGCTGGGCTCTGAGGCTACCCAGGGTCAGTATTCAGGCTGTTTGGTTATGCAAGGCTAGGGGTTATACTTAAAAGCTGGGCAAGGCTGCTGCCTGGGCTTCTTGCCCAAATGGGGCATTAAGGTGTGTTCTGTGGCTGCCTGCATTCTCTGGCCAAGCTTCCTGGTTGGGAGGGACTAAAGACCATACTGAACAGTTCAGTGGGGCTGAAAATTTGTTTCCCCGCCCAGGTGAGCCTTAGTACAGGCTCTATGGGTTGTGTAGTTTGTTGACTAAGCACCCAGATCATACAGTACTGTAATCCAGTTTCCTGGCCAGTTAGGGCTCCCAGTTTGGCTCTGCAGATAGGCAGAATCACTGGGTGGGTTGTTTGAGAACTGCTGCTATAAGCGGGAATGCATTGGGCCAAGATCTGAGCCCTGTTTGCTATAAACTCATCGCCCTTCTCTATCTCTATCTGATCCCCAGTGATCAAACCCCACATGTTCCCCCTAGTGATCTACATGGGACAAGACCTGATCAGGCTTCCTGGGAAGCACCCTACAATGCTGGGGTAGCTGAATGTCTACCTTGAGCTCTGTTTTCCCACTGGAGATAGTGTTTTTGGAGGGGCTTATTGGTGCGGTGCTGTGCTGGCCTGGGGGAAAGGTGATAAGGTCAGAATATAGCCACTTCTCTTACCCTTCCAATATGATCTTCCCTGGTCCTTATGGCCCAAGGGATGCTTCAACTTCATCTCCAGGTTCTGGGATCTTTACAATGGTGTCTTATCTATGAGCAGTTGGTAGTTGATCTTCTTGTGAGAGGGACTGAAGTCAGGAAAGACCTATGTTGTCATCTTGATAATGTTACCCATCTCCCTGGAATTGTCACATGAATAATCACTTATATGAAGCATTATGATTTCACAGGGCTCTTTTCTAAAGAGGAACTATGAAAATGAATAATAGGTAGCCTGGACGTTGCTTCCTTGCTATTGATCTCCAGATTGTACTGGGTACTGATGATGTAGGGTTGAGTCATTGTTTGGATTGAAGATGCCCTTCTATCACTCAATATGGCACTGATTTTAGGAATAAGAAAAATGTCTGCAATTCAGTCTGGAGTGAGATTGGCATCCTAAGAGATAAATAGAGGTGAAAGGTGAATCAATATTTAGCTATCTTCTTTTCTTGATTCAGGCAAGCACTCTTGTATGATTATATAAAAAGAAACTTGTACCAAGAGCTAGCTGCTAAAAATAAGTTAAAGAAAAATACGTTTGATTTCACTGTAAAATTTAAATTAAAACTCCTTTAGGCCTCTTCTGGATGGGTTACTAACCAACACACAAGTTTTTTTAACTTTATTATAAAGTTATTCAGTTTTTATCAATACTTCTCCATGCAATTATCTAGAAGCAATAGCAGAATTCACAAGTCCAGATTAAACTTTCATCAAGATAGTAAAAACAAACAAATAAGTAAACAAAAAACAGAAAAAAAACCCTCAATAAATTTAAAAGTGTATATTCTCCAAATCAAAATTCAATTAATTTAGAATCAACAAAAGAAAATATTTTTTAAAAAATTCCCTAGCTTTAGAACTTGAAAATACAACATTTGCAACTGAATGAAAATTAAAACACCAAGAAAAATAAACGAAAAAAGAAAGGTAGAAAACTAAGCTTTGAAGTTAAGCAGTTAGATGAAGACCTAACTAAGCTCAAAGTGCATAAGAGAACAAAAAAATAGTAAAGACAATAATAGAAATTATTCACATAGAACCTGAAAAAAATCAAATAAAATTTGGCTTTCGTTTTTAAATAGATAAGAAATTGACATCTTTTTTGGGAGGCTGATAAGGAAAATAGAGAAGCTCAAGTTACCAATACTAGGAGTGACAGATATATATCACTATAGATCCTCAGAAATGAGGATAGCAAAGGAATGTTATAAATATCTTTATGTAAATAGATTTGACAACTGCAATGAACTGAATATTTGTGTCACCCAAAATTCTAATGCTGAATTCCTCATTCCTCAATGTGATAATATCTCAAGGTGGGTCCATTAGGTGGTAATTAGGTCATGAAGGTAGATCCCTTATGAATGGAAGTATTGTCCTTATAAGAGGGATCCCAGAGAACTCTGAGTTCTTGCCCTCTTTTTCCATTATGTTAGATAAGACCCCAGTGTGCAACCTTGAAGAGGGCTATCCTTGGAACCCAACCATGCTGGCACTCTGCTCTCAGACTTCCAGCCTCTAGGACTGTGAGAAATAAATTTGTGTTGCTTATAAACCATCTACACTAGGCTAATTTGTCGTTGTCACCTGAATTGACTAAGACAACAACATAAATGAATAGACAAATTATTTGAATACATATATCATATAAAAAGGTATAAATATATATAATATAAAATGAAAACTACATAGCACAGTTCAGTTAAAGAGATTAGGTTCATAATGAAAAACATTTCAAGTCCAAATGGCATCATTGGTGAATTCTATTAATCTTTTAAGGTAGAAATAATGCACATCCTTCACAAATTCTTTCAGAAAATGGAGGAGGAACAGAAATTTCCCAAGCCATCTTCTAATCCCAAAACAGGACAAAGACATTACCTGAAAAGAGAACTACAAACTAATATCTTGGAATAAATAAATAGGATAAGGGGGTTTAACCCCAAAATGCAAGCTTGGTTTAATATTCAAAAGTAAATCAATGTTATTTAAATATTGACAGAATAAAGGGAGGTAAAAACATATTCCCATCTCAATATATGCAAGTATATTCTCATATATTTGTAGTGGAAATGTTAAGTTATATAACCACTTCAGAGAATAGTTTGGTAATTATTTACTAAGTTAGAAATACACATACCATATGACGTAGAAATTCCATTCCTAGATTTTTACTCAAGAAAACATTGGGGTGCCTGAGTGGCTCAGTTGGTTGGGTGTCTGACTTCAACTCAGGTCATGATCTCACGGTCTGTGGGTTCAAGCCCCACATCTGGTTCTGTGCCTATACAGCTCAGAGCCTGGAGCCTGCTTCAGATTCTTTGTGTCTCTCTCTCTGCCCCTCCCCCTCTCACACGTGCTCTCTCTCTCTCTCTCAAAAATAAATAAACATTAAAGAATTTTTTTAAGAAAGAGACTCCCTCAAAGAAGTGTACAAGGCAGTGTTATTCATAATACCAAAATTGGAAATGACCAAATGTTAGAATCCAAGTGAACACCTATGTAAATTGTACTATACATATATATATATGAATAGTACTTACCAGTGAGAATATATACATATATATATAAACATTCATATATAAAACACATATGCATGAATAGTATTTACCAGTGAAAATAAATGAACAATGAATTACTACTATGTGGAACCACATGCATGAATCACAAAACATCATGCTTAGAAATATAGCCAGGCACAGAGTATATACTGGATGATTCTGTACATATGTAATTCTAGAAGAGACAAAACTAATCTATTGTGATCAAAAGTAGATCAGTGCTTGCTGTGGGTTTGGAGTGAGTGTGGATTGACTGCAAAGCAGCATGAAGAAACTGTTTAGGATGTTGCAAATATTATATATCTTGCTGGTGGTGGTATTTACACTAAAGATGTATATATTTACCCAAACTCATCAAACTGTACCCTTAAAACTGTTCAGTTTTGTTTTATGCAAATCTTCTCTTAATAAAATTGATTTTAAAGAACAGCAACCACTAGAAAGTTTTTCGAGGATTTTTAGTATCCAAAGCTGCATGGTCAAGGTTGTACATGGCTCCTCCCTTTCCACAGTATAATAAAGCTTTTCTCATTCAGGTGCCAACCAGCCCAGCAAGTTCTCCACCCAGGGGGCTGAGCTCTTAATGAAACAGAGGCTAAAAGGTGAGCCCAAACTGCCCCACAACTGCTTACTCTGGAAAAAAAGGCACCAATATCCCTCCAGAGGTAATCCTCTTAAAGATGTAAATTCACAGGAAACATTTTTTTTTTAATGGAGTCCCTTCACTGTTCAGGCATTCTTGTAGTGTCTACTTTTTTTTTCTTATTCTGAGGTTTTGTTTTGTTTTTAATCCTTCTCAGTATGATGATAGACTTATAGGCTGGTAGGGCGGGCAAGTAGCTAGATTAATGAATTAGTTCATTCAATACTTAACAAACTTTATCAAGCCTGGAACACTGTGTGGCCAAAGAGTAGTAAATGGACAAATGAGGCTCCTAAGAGATGAAAAAGTGCAAACTGGAAGTAGACCTGGTGCATTATCTTAATATCACTCTTTCTTATTCAACTGTCTTTAAATCAACTTGCAAAGAAGAGTGTCCAGGGAAAGAAAGGATTCTTTGTAAGACATCGGAGCTCAAGTGAGAATATTTGCACTAAGCAGCGGTAATCTGGGCCATGTCAGAATTGGTGTAGTAGAAAGAAAACAAAGGTTTTATGGTATAACAAACCAGGGTTTGGTGGAAAAGCAGAAATAATACTCCCTCTACCCTTCTAGGTTATTGGCTGAAACCCCTCAGTAATAAAAGACAGATTAACAGGAGAAAAGCAAGCCAAAATTTAATAACATATATACATGGGAGATACCCGGGAAAACTGAGTAACTCCCAGAAATGGCTGAAGACACCACCTTAAATAACATCTCTAAGCTAAGGATAAAGAAGATATGGGAGACGAGGAGTCAGTTGTGGGAGCTTACCAGGAAAAGCGCAGTAACAAGGGTAAGGTTGTTGTGAAGATTGAAGACCTTGCCTTTTTCATTGATAAGTTTCTAGAGATTTAAGCTCATTTTTTAATGTTTATTTTTGAGAGAGAGAGAGAGAGAGACAGAGAGACAGAGAGGGTGAGCTGGGGGGTGGGAAACAAAGAATCCAAAGCTGGTTCTGCACTATCGGAGCGAAGTCGAACATGGAGCTATAACCCAGGAACCATAAGATGGCGACCTGTCCCAAAGTCAGACGCTCAACCGACTGAGCCTCTCAGGCACTCCAGTAAGTTTCTAGAGATTTGGAATTACCCTTCTCTTCCTGTTACAGAGACAGACACCTTCCTTTTTGAGCATGAATGTCTATATCATGATACACCGGGCAACATGGCAGTTTTGTCTATTTAGCCCCGTTTTCCAGTTCCAAGAAACTCTATTCCAGGAGCCGCACCCAAGGAGTATCTTCTCCACTTTGACAGGATTTAGACTTTGAACTAATGTTGTAAAAGGATAGGACTTTTGTGGGGGTGGAGGAATCTTGAGAAGGCATATATTTATTTTTCATGGGAGATCAACATAAATAATTTGTAACCAGAGGGCAAAGTGAAGTTCACCAATTTGCATTTACAAAATTGTGTCTACAAATTACTTGATATTGTTCCTTTCAAGGGGTAACCCCACTCTCCTTGAGTGTCAGCTGGATTTAAGGGCTCATTTCTTACTACTAGCATGTGGCAGAAGTGCTGGCATGTAAGTCACATCTTTAAAGAGGTTGTGAAGTCAGCTTCTCTCTTGCTTGGATGGCTCACTCTGGGGGAAATCAGCTATCATATTGTGAGCACTCAAACTGCCCTATGGGGCAGACTTTGTGGTAGACTGAGGCCTCTAGCCAAGAAAATGAGAACGACTTTTCACAGCCACATGAATGATCATTGAAATGGATCCTGTAGCCCCCGTCAAACCTTCAGATAACTGCAGTAGTGGCCGACATCCATGTCGCATCCTCATGAGGCACCTCTAGCCAAAAAGCACTTCCAAATTCCTGTCTCATAGGAAGTACGATATAGTAAATGTTTGTTGTTTTAATCCATTAAGTTTGAGGGCAATTTGCCGTGCAGTAGTAGATAACTATCATTCATAACCTAGAAGAGTGACGTTTTGGTTTAAGAGTGTGCAAAGCTTGAAGAGTTTATAATTAGCAAGAAGAAGCCAGGAGTACTAATACTCTTTCCATGCCAAACTTTTATGACAACTAAGGAAAATGTGTCTGCAAACAAAAAGCCACATTTTCCTAACTTGAATTATTACTGAATTCTTATCCATCTGGCACTCAAAATTGTTTGAACGTCTTCAATACGATCATGAAAAATCAAAAGTTTGAAGTCAGGTATCACATACCCAACTAACAAACACGTAAAAATGCCACAGGTCTCGAAGATATATGGGGGCAGCGTAGAGTTTATCTTCAACATATTTAATTAAATCAAATGGTAATTAGGAATTTTCAGTTGCTATCTTACTATTCATTTCCAACGAGAGATGTCTCTTTTCAGCATGAGTTTCAAGTGCCACAAATTAAAGCAAAATGTTAAAATCTTTGACTCTCCTTAGAATTTGTGTACCGCCAACATTAAAAAAACTTACGCAATTAAAAAGAATAGAAAATTATAATAAATTGTGAAACAGAATGATTATAGGGAAAAGTGTAAGGACTTTTAAAATGAAATTATTAAACACCTGAAATGACTTTTATGTGATTAATCTTTAATTACCTAGAGAAGAAAGAAATAAAAACATTTAAATATTTTGCTTGTTATATAGCAAAGATAAGACATTAATAATAAGACATGTGCTTTTCCCAGAACCAGATACAAATAGAAAGTATCTAAGGATATCTTGTATATGGAACAGAGTAATGGCTTTTTTGTACTATGCTACATCTGGATCGAAAGAATAATTCTGATACACACCATCTGTATAGGCCGAAGAAGCAATGATAAGTGATAAATTGCTGGGAATATTTTCTCTAGGCATTGAGATCAAGGGGCCTAGGCAATTCAATTTCAATTCTAATTGTCTTACAGTATAGGAATGGAACTTGGAATTGACTGCTATATTGGCATAGCCATTTGTTCATCTGCCTGAAATATCAGGTATCTTATGCAAAGCTTTCTAAGCACAGTATTGGCTATCAGTTCCCAGCAGATTTATCCATTATGTGGTTGGCTTATGTGCAAGTCTGAGTCTGTGAACTTGAGGGAAATAGAATTATCACTCTCATTTTGATTTCTAAAAGACAGCTTTATATTCTTACACAGTAGTAAAATGGCTCTCTTGGTTTTCATTACTGAGTGATGCCATAATGACCTTTTAAATTAGTTTAGACCAGGGGCGCCTGGGTGGCTCAGTCGGTTAAGCATCTGACTTTGGATCAGGTCATGATCTTACAGTCCGTGAGCTCGAGCCACCTGTCAGGCTCTATGTTGACAGCTCAGAGCCTGGAGCCTGCTTCAGATTCTGTGTCTCCCTCTCTCTCTACCCCTCCACTATTCACACTCTGTCTGTCTGTCTCTCTATCAAAAATAAATATAGATAAAAAATTAAAATAGTTTGGACCATAGGGATTATATTTAAACACATATTGGCATATACTGACCTGTGTGTGTGTTGGGAGGGGGGAGTGCATGTGCATATACACTCGTGTTCAATGATGTGTGCCTGTATTCCTGATCCAGTTAACACCTTATTCCATTTTTTAAGCTAAAGCCCAGAGTATAATTTTTCCCTTTTGGTTATTTAATCCAGAGTATAGATGAGGGGAAAAGAAAATTGTGACAATGGCTAACTAATTAACAAATCAAGATATATGGAGAGAAAGCCACATTGCCTCCTTAACAACCATGGCTCCGAGCTCTAGGGAACAAAACAATTTGTAAGATATTCCTCTCACTCAGCTTCTCTTCTTTTTATTTATTAAAAACGCTTTTTTAATGTTTATTTACTTTTGAGAGAGACAGACAGAGACCAAGAGACAGAGTGTGAGCAGGGTGGGGCAGAGAGAGAGGGAGACACAGAATCTGAAGCAGCCTCCAGGCTCTTGAGCTATCAGCACAGAGCCCATGCAGGGCTTGAACCCAGGAGCAGTGAGATCAGCAAGATCAGTGAGATTTGCGAGATCAGAGAGAACTGAGCCAAAGACGGAAGCTTAACCGACTGAGCCACCTAGGTGCCCCTCACTCAGCATTTCTTCTAAACTACACACATACAGATCCACATGTACAGACATAGTATACAAGAGTTACCAGTTCTCAGATGCTTTCTGTATGCAGACACAGTCCTAATAGCTTAACATGAATTTATGCATTTTATGCTTATAACAGTCCTATGAAGATGTATTTTAAATTTATTTATTTAATTTTGAGAAAGAGAGAGAGTGAGCGTGAGTGAATGGGAGGGACAGAGACAGAGGAAGGGAGAGAATCCCAAGCAGGCTCCACACTGACAATGTGGGCTGGAACCCACAAATCCTGAGATAATGAGCTGAGCCGAAGCTGGAGGCTTAATGGACTAAGCCACCCAGGTGTCCCCAGGAAGATATTCTTAATGCATATTTACCCATGAGGAAACAGGAGCACATGAATGTTAAGTAACTTATCCAATGTCATTACAACTAGTGAGTGACAGAGCCAGCTTTTATTCACCTTTAACTCACGCTTTTATGTACTATGTTGTATTGCATACTTTTTTGGTGTGTTTTACTTTTTACTATAATAATATTTCATATTATTTCTTCATAACTTAAAAAAAGCAGATGAATCTGGGAAAATAGTCATAAGAGGCTGCCAAGATTATATTTAGTTTCAGTCCAGTTTTTATTTTTATCTTTTTAAAATATTTTTTATGTTTTATTTATTTTGAGGAGAGAGAGAGACAGAACATGAGCGGGCTAGGGGCAGAGAGAGAGAAGGAGACACAAAATCTGAAGCAGGCTCCAGGCTCTGAGCTGTCAGCACAGAGCCCGACACGGGGCTCAAACTCACAAACTGTGAGATCATGACCTGAGCCGAAGTTGAATGCTTAACCCACTAAGGCACCCAGGTGCCCCTCAGTCCAGTTTTAAAAACACACATACATACACACATATAATTTTCATGTCTATATAATTGTTATCCAGCTTTATCATCTTTTGCCCATGGTGATATTCTTTGTTAAATAACTTCTGACCCTAGGAAATTTGTTTAGTTTATTTACAAACATAGTTTTTACACCTTTGTTTTAAAAGATCTGATGTTAACGGTAGCCAGATTTGTGCATTAAGTCAGTTGGAAAAACGAACCACGCTGAGTCAAAGATTTAGCTCTAGGTTTTGTCTAGAATTTTATGACTGAGTAAACACATAGCTGGAGTTGGGGGTGTTCCACACTGACTGTCTTACTCCTTAGCTTGTACTAGCACCTTAAGTTTGTTAAACATTTGTAATAAATTTAATATATTACATTGGGAAAAAGGGATTTGTTTTCTACTCAAGGGTTAAAGAAAGACACTCACTTTGACAGTATCATGGTAGGTAAGGTAACATGGTGCAGTAAATAAAGTCTGAGTCTTCTTCATACCATCAAACTTGAATTTAAACAATCACCAATGTATAATCATCGTATAAGTGGGAGCTTATAATCGTGTAAACTTGACCAAGTCTTATCAATACTTTTATCTTGGTTTCCACATCCATTTCAAGATCAAAGTTTCTGGTAATATGTGTGTTAAATATAAAATTTAATTTTGTCCCCATACATGGAATAGCAATTTACTTACGGATTTATCTTTTATAGAGTTTAAGAACAATACATTTACTTTTCTTGAAGTAAATTTTTATTTTTCCTAGTAGTATGAGGCCAATATCTTGGATGAAACAATTATTTTCAGTTCAAATGGGAAAAATCTCTACTGGTTATCCCAAAGCCTTGGTGCTTAAGTCATTTCCTTAAGGCAAGAGAAGTTCTTTACTGGAATATAAACAGTCAGCGGATTTTAGTAATATATTGTGAATCCAAGAAAAAAATTGGATTAGAATGCCTTAAGGCAGTTTTAATTAAACAGAGTAGGGATACCTTCAGAAATCCGAAGTCAGTGTTTTGCTCCCCTTAGACTTCACCTGGTAGAGTCTTGATTCTAAGAAGATAAAATAAATTCCAAAATATAAAGCAGCATCCAATCTAGGGAGCCCCCTCCAGGAATGCAGAACTTTATATATGGGTCATCATGATCCTTTCAAGAAGCAGAAAATAATTTATTGTCCTGTCCAGAACCTCAGAACGATGGAATAAAGAGAAATCAGTCTGTGGTAGGTAGTAGGACTCAGACTCACATTAAGAAGCTCAGGGTATAGGTGTAAAATTCTCCGTCGCTGAGAAGATAGTCCGGTAAGATAACAAGGAAGATTACATGCTCGACACAGAATCTGCCTGGTAACCATACTAGATCTCCACCAGGTGGGGGCAACGTGCTTTTCCACTGGCCCTTTCTAGAGCTTGAGCTTTTCAAAAAATTTTCAAAGGGTTAGAGGAAGGACTGACTCTTCCCCTCTTTTGCTTAAGCACCTTCAGTGACTAAAAGACCCTTATCTGCTAAGGTGGCCACTCTAAAATAGGATTCCTTTCGTTATTTAGAAGGTGCTTCTTTATTCTGAGAATCTCTGTGCATAGGGGTAGATTCTAAACACTAGAAGCCTTAAGTGTATGGTAGAAAGTCTGACAATGGGAGTAAGGATACTAAGGATACTATTTGATTGACAGAGAAAGGACGGAAGGTTTCAAAGGGAGAAAAGAAAACGTTGAACAGTGGAAGCTGTGTACTCATAAACACAACAACTATTGTAATCTAACCATGTTACCAAGAATAATCTCCCCAAGGCAGCCTCGTAAAGAACGTTCTTTGCTCTGCATCTCACACCTGTCCAGCAGCTCATCCCTAAAGTAGTGTATATTATAAATATATTTCATGTTTGTGCTGTGCTTACATTGCAGATGCATAAAAATAGAAATTTAAAAAAAATTCCTTGAAAGTTTTAATGAGTTGCCTGATAAATCACTGAGATGTCCCAACAAAAACGAAGAGAGGGAAGCCAGTCATGTGATATCAGAGAAATCAACACAACGGGTGATGAAGAAGTAGGAGAACAATGTCTGGAGTAGAGAGATCTCGGTCCTCAGTGCAGCTCTGCCACTTACCATGTGCGTCTTCTGGCCATGTTACTTTACTGCTGAGTCAATGGGGCACCAGTCCGCACGGGATGGGGAAACATCACCCGGTGCGGAAGCCATGCAAACACTCACCGGAACTTACAAAGCCGTACAAACGTTAGGCGTTTGTGTGTGGGTGTCTTACTTGTTTTATTTCTTATTTCTATACTTCTTTATGACTTTTTGCTTACTTCCTTTATCTGACTACGCCTCATACCGAAATATATCTGTGGATTGGATCTTCTTTATTATGACAGGTACTGTCGCTCGCAAGCAAACCAACCAAAATCCTCTAATTGAGTCATGGGGTGCTAGGGAAGCATCTGGTTTTGAAAACAGAGAAATCCGAGCTCAAATCTGAAATATTTATTTGTTTGTTTATTTATTTATTTATTCATTCATTCATTCATTCATTCATTCATTCAACGTGTAGCTGGCACACAATGTTGCGTTACTTTCAGGTGTACCATATAGTAACATGACTTGTCTATCCCTCATGCCATGTTCACTACCAATGTTACTACCACCTGTTATCCTACCAACTACGGCAATACAATTACCTATATTCCTTATGCTGTATCTTTGATCCCCACAACTTATACACTCCACAACTGGAAGCCTGTACCTTCCACTCCTTTTCCCCCATTTAGCCCATCCCCACCCCTCCTCCCTGAAAAACATCAGTTATTCTCTCTCTGTATTTATGGACCTGTTTCAGCTTTTTGTTTGCCTTTTTGAATTTTATACAAGTGATATTATAGAGTACTTATCTTTTCTGTCTAATTTATTTCACTCAGAATAATACCCTCTAGGACCACTTATATGTGGCGAATGGCAAGATCACATTCTTTTCTATGACTAAATAATATTCTGTTATATATATATGTATATATGTATGTGTATATATATGTATTTGTATGTATATATACACACATGCTGATGGTGAGCATAGTATGTATATATACATATATAACATATGTAACACCTTCTTTATATATATATGTATATATATAAAACACCTTCTTTATCCATTCACCTATCCTATCTTCCATATTTTAGCCACCATATCTTGCTTCTATATCTTGGCCACCCCATGAACATAGGGGTGCATGTAGCTTTTTTAATTAGTGTTTTCACATCCTTTGAGTAAATACCCAGTAGTAGAATTATTGAATTTTTGGTATTCATATACAGTCATTATGTATAAAATGTGATAAGACTTACCTAGGTGAATTGTTATAAGTTTAAACAAAGTAACATATAACTAGTATTTAACACATGGTACATTTATTTCTTTCTCATGTGACATAATGACTAATATAATTGTTTTTCCTTCAAGAATCATATAGACTTCTACTCGGTGTTTTTAATTTTTGGTTTGTAGCCATCTCTCACCCTTTAAACTTTAAATACAAAGCAAGGTAGAAAATGATGTTTTAGGGTGCTTGGGTGGCTCATTAGGCTAAGCATCTGACTCTTGATTTCAGTTCAGGTCATCATCTCATGGTTTCTTGAGTTCGAACACCACGTTGGACTCTTTGTTGACAGTATAGATCCTGTTTGGGATTCTCTCTCTCTCTCTCTCTCTCTATGTATATGTATATACACATATATATGTATGTATATGTATATATGTATATACACATATATGTATGTATATACACATATATGTATGTATATGTATATACACATATATGTATGTATATGTATATATGTATATACATATATATGTATGTATATGTATATATGTATATATACATACATATATATATAGAGAGAGAGTATATATATGCTCCCCCTACTCACACTGTCTTTGTCTCTCTCAAAAATAAGTAAATAAACTTAAAAAATTTTTAAAAAGAAAATGATGTTATAGATTAGAGGTCACATGAAGTAGTACAAAAACAGCAACACTATTAGGTAGACAAAAATGTTGGGACAGGGAAACTGAGAGACTCCTCCCGCCACCCCATTCAAGATGAGCCTGAGGTTCAATATTCCAAAACCCACTCAGAACACTAAAACTATTTATAAAAATCAACCATTAGAGATAAGTTTACTATAAATGATATGAAAATACTACGATGATATGAAAATAACCATGAAATGATACGGCTAGGAGCTTTGGATAAATAAGTGAAATAATAATACCAAAAATTGAATAAGATATTATGAAACAAAAATAACCACAAATGGAAAAAAAGAAAGATGAAAACATTTAAAAACTTATTTCATTTAAAAACTGATTGATAGAATCAACTCTAGAATGGATACAGTAGTCAAGCAGATTGAAGAAACTGACTATAATACCAAAGAATTCACTCACAAAGCAGAGATAAGAGAAATTTTATAAAATAGCAGACCTTTTTAAAAGACATGTAAGTAAGATTATAAGTCACTAATAGATGTGTAGAAATAATATACAATACTATACAGTAGAAATTCCATACTGAAAAATCATATTACAGGGGTGCCTGGGGGGCTCAGGTGGTTAAGCGTCCCACTCTTGCCTTCAGCTCAGGTCATGATCTCGTGGTTCATGAGTTCGAGCCTTACACCAAGCCCTGCATTGGGCTCTGTGCTGACAGTGCAGAGCCTGCTTAGAATTCTCTGTCTCTTTCTCTCTCTGCAGCTCATCTGCTCATTCTCTCTCTCTCTCTCTCTCAAAATACAATTAATTAATTAATTAATTAATTACATTAAAAAAGAAAAATCAGATTACAATTTAAATTAGAGGCGAATTTCTTTAATATGACAAAATAATCTATCAAAAAAAAAGGCACAACAAACATGCAGTAAAACCTTAGAATATTTACTTCAAAGACAAGGTCACTCACTAAACTCCAAATTGTACTGTAGGTTGTGATAATACATAGTTAGAAATAAACATAACCTTATTTGAAATGGATATAAGTGGCTATAAAAAAATGAGAGAATCCAGAGTGGTGAGGCTAAGGTTATAAATAGTAAAGTTCAGCAAGCTTTCTCAACACTGTGTCAACTTACTCAAGTCAATAATCCATTGGAAAATGTAATGAAAATGTGACATAATACAATAAGAAACATTTCAAAGAGCAATAAAATTATAAATTTCTTAGGAATAAATCTTACCAAAAGATGTTCAAAACATTTATTGATACAATCTAATTGAAACAAAATGACACTTCAATAAGTATATCATGTTCATGGATGAGAAAACTTCCCTCCATAAAAATATGTTAATTCTTTCAAAGTTAATTTTTAAATTCCATAAGTCACAAGCAGGAATACTGATGGAGTTTATATGGAGAGGAAAAGGTCAACAGGAGTCAAGAAAATTTCAAATAACAAAAATGATGTGAGGAAGTTTTATGTACTTAAACATCAATGTTTATTGCAAATGTAAAATAATTAAAATAGTGTGAGCTACTGGAACAAATATAGAAAACAGTAGCAGAAAATAGAACAAGCAGAAATACAAAATATAAACATACGTGTGTGTTCATATATATGGCATATGATGAAGTGTCATTTTAGGTTTAGGTTTACGAAAGTGTCATTTTCATTTAGGAAAAGAATATATCATTTGGGGAACAATTAGTAATAAAAAATAGATGTATACCTCATACTACACACACACACACACACACACACACACACACAATTGAAATAGATTAAGTAGCTGCATGTTAAAAACAAAAATCTAAGTAAGCATTTAAAAAGAAGTCCAAAGGTACTTATTAATTGTTCCAGAAAGTTTTCTTACACTAGACTTAAAAACCACTAATAATAAAGAAAGTTATTGATGTATGTGAATGCATCAAAATCCATACTTTGTATATGACAAGGCAATCCATAAGAAAATTTAGAAAGAAATTCAGACTAGAAAAAGTTATTTGCATAAATATCTAAAGTACATGAAAAAACTTGAGCAAATCAATTAGAAAAAGAAAAATAATATAAAGTTGAGAAAGAAACTAACAAATCTCTGATGAGGTTCCTTCACGGGTGTATTGATTTATATTAAATTACCAGAAAACTGGATGTTTTTAAGCAGTAAACATTGCTCCCTTGGTCTGGAGTTTGAGAGTAGCTTGGGTGGGTGGTTCGGGCTTAGGGTTTCTTATGGGCTTTAAAGCAAGGTATCAACCATGATTACAGATGTTAGAAGCTTGACTGGTCTAGAAGGTTCATTTCCAAGTTAGCTCACCCTTGGAAGAAGGCCTTCGATCTTTGCTCGTTGTTAGCAGGGGGCATCAGTTGTTTGCTCTCTGTTATCAAGAGGCTTCAGTTTCATACTATATAAACTTCTTCGTAGGTTGCTTGAGTGTACTCACGATGTGGTGCTGCCCTCCCCCAAACCCAGCAAGGGCCAAAATATTTTTAATGTTTATTTTATTTTTGAGAGAGAGAGAGAGAGTGTGAGTGGGGGAGAGGCAGAGAGAGAGGGAGACACAGAATCCAAAGTAGGCTCCAGGTTCTGAGCTGTCAGCACAGAGCCTGATGCGGGGCTCAAATTCACGAGCAGTGAGATCATGACCTGAGCTGAAGTTAGACGCTTAACTGACTGAGCCACCCAGGAGCCCCATTTAAGATTTTATTTTTAAGTAACCTCTATACCTAATGTGGGGCTCAAACTCAGATCTGGGCACAGCCCCCAGATCAAGAGTCATAAACTCTACTGAGTGAGCCAGCCAGGCACCCTGAACTTTTCATTTTAAATCTAGGTTCAGGATAACACCCTGTAGTAAAGTTAAAACAATCAAAGCTGTATATACACACATATGTATGTTATGTGTAATGTGTGTGTGTTTATATATATAATCTAATTACATATATAACATATGAAATGGTATATAAAAACACCAATGGGAATGACAAATTCCAATTTCAGGACACTGGTTTCTTCTTTTCTTTTTATTTTTTTTAAAGTTTATTTATTTTGAGAGAGAGAGAGAGAGAGAGCAGGGAAGGGGTAGAGAGAGGGAGAGAGAGAGAATCCCAAGTAGGCTCTGCACCATCAAAACAGAGCCTGAGATGGGGCTTGAATTCACAAACCATGAGATCATGACCTGAGCTGAAATGAGAGTCAGACACTTAACCAATGGAACCACCCAGGCACTCTGACACTGGTTCCTTCTGGAAGGAGAGACAGATAAATGGAATGAGTCAGTGAAGGTTATCAACAGATTTCAGAACTATTTAAAGTGGTTTCTTTAAAAATTAAAACAAAATAATATGAACTACAATAAATAATATAATAAATATTGAAACTGACAATTCAGTTGGTTTTTTCAAGGCTCTCCATAATTTTTAACATTTGAAATGCAATAATTTTTAAAAGAAAATTGACGTGGAAAACCGAATATCTTGCCAATCATTCTGTAGATTCAGTAAAGGTAGGATTGGCACCCTGGATCTGTCACCACTAAGCTTTACAAACCAGGGAGCATTGTGTCTTTTCAAGTTACAGGCTTTTCATTTTCAAAACAGGATTATGAAATGACATCATAGTTTCAAACAAAATACTAAGGAATTGTTTACTATTTTAAATTTTATCCAAGTATCCGTTTTGCTCCCCAGTAAGGGTCACATTCTTCTGTTATATACTGGCAAAGACTCAGTTGGAATTTGATAGTTCTGACATACTTCCTGAACCATCTAGCTGACAATTGCTTTTCATCATTGTGGGTTCTACTAATCTCAACAATTATCTTAACTATCTGAAACCCATGACCGCCATAGACTGCTTCTCCCTGTGCACAGGCAACTTCCCTCCACAGAACCATCACATGCTGCTGTTTAGGTATTATATACCAAGAATTTCTGAATGATTGGGATGCCTAAATCACGTAAGAGAGCTTAACAATCTAATTGCACTGTACTTGACTCTCCCACAATCAGAATGAAAATTTTCAAGAAGTTTCAACCTTTCACTGGGGAAATCTCATAGATGTCTTAATCTGACTTCAGACACTTGCCATTTGGAAAGAATCCAAACTCACAACTTCTTTTGACTTCCACTTTATAAGCCGTCCTCATTTTTTAAGGAAGACTACTATGCACCCAATGGAATTGATTTTCCTCTGGGACCTATTCTTTTTTCTCCAGTCATATTTATTCATTAAGGGACACACTCCATGGGTGTCACCAGGACAGTCTATGGTTGCCTTTGGCATTGCTAGACCCACGGAATAGTTTAGGGCTGTGAGGTTTCTTAGATACCCCAAGACTTGGAGAGCATTCCAGAGCAAGCATGACCACGTCAAGTCCGCTCCTTTCGGATGTGTGAACCATTACACACAGTTTTGGTTTTCTTCATGTCCACTAGGTAACCCATTTGATCCCTTATAAACATACATGTGTTCTTCATTTCTCAAAGATGCATAAAAATAGCATCTCAACATATTTTATGGAAAACATTTTCCATAAAGCCTTCCAAGTCTATAAGACTATTTGCATCATAATAAAGTTGGCATTTTGTATAATCATTTAAAAGATTGCTAGCATTGTGCAATTCTACATCCTTCCCATTTTCAAATTGCACACTTATGTCAGAATTAATGAATAAGCTTTTTCCTGAGCCAAATATTACCTGGTGATTTCTGTTTTAATTGCAAAAACACCAAGCTAAAGATTTTTAAATGCCACTTAGAAGAGTTTAAGTTGTTAGGTAAGACTTATCACTCTCACAGCTTCTGTTGGTGGCAGAGGAGAGAGAAACATTTGGGGACAAAAAAGGTATGGTTTTTAGTTAATTGTTATTGCTGCTATTGTTGTTCTTGTTGTCATGAGGGTTCTCACTTATGATAAAATCAGCACATTTTCCATTTGCCTTTATGGACAGAGTTACTATAAGTTTCTATGCAATGACTTACATTCAGGTTAACACTTTGTGTTTCTTTTTACCTTTTTAAATACTTCACATGGATAAATATGCCTAAGAATCTGTATATGGCGGTAACTGAGTAGGATTCAAGAGATTTACATTTGTATTGTGTGATTTGGAACGTCATCGAAGGGATAAGTATTCTGCTAGTCCTCATGCATGTAGACATTAAATACAGCTAAAAGGGAGAGGGACGGAATGAGGGAAAGAGAGCGAGCGAGAGAATTAAATGTGAAGATTTGATGGGAAACAATGAGGCATTCATTTTTAATCAAGCCAAGATCTGGTGTCACTTTTAAAGCGAATTGCATTGAGCAAAGAGAATCTGTTCACCAAAAGGCAAACCAATAAAAATCAAATGGATTACATTGGATGAATGCCATTTTCACTCAGATACTTCAAGTGGGATTATTCAGGCTTTTGCATTTCAGGTACACTACTAAAAATATTGTGGCATGAGAAGACGCAAGAGCCAAAAATATTAGTCTCTGCTTCTAGAAACTTTGGCAACTAGTCACCCCTTTAAAAAAAAAAAAAGTAAGGTTTTCTCCTACATAAAATCTATTTTATTACAATTTGCAAAACAGCCGTTCCTTTAAAATAAATCATTGTTTATCAAGGGAAAGTTAATTGAAAAACATGTTTTTTCTAACTAAATGGAAGCCTGCATCATGCAGGCAATAAACATTCTTGCTTGAAAGGAATTCTTACTCCTTCTTCTAAGACTGCCATGGGAATAAAATAGAAAAAGGGGTAAAAAAAAATAGAGGAGAGAAAAAGCCCCACACAGCTCTGAAGTTGTGTCTGGCTTAGGAGCCAAATGGGATTTTGTAGCCTGCAAGTTTTCTATTCACTTCTAAATTTAGCACCCACAAATTTCCCTTTTGGCAGCTCGTGTTCCCCAAACCCAAGTGCAAGCCATTTTTGAGGAATGCTTCTGTTAGCTGCTCCTTGTTAACAGCTTCAGCTAATCTGCTCCACTGGACACTTGGCAAAAGTTGATTTTAAAGTTCCTGGATGCCCATACAAGCAGGATGAACGTGAAAGCAACAGTAGTGTGTAATGCCAGTACATGAACTATAGAATGGACATACTTTCAAATGCAAACTATCTTGGGTCAAGGTGCTGGGGAAGGTAGCCTCTATGGCATAGGCCTATCCCTAGATAGGACACCATTTTTGGATTCTTTGCTTCTTCTCTTGGTAATAGGGGAAATTTCCTGCAGATACAATTTTATGTACCCTTTAATGTGCTCTGATGGCACTTGTCGGGACCCTTGTAACCATAGATCATCAAGCCTTGCCTTTCAATGTTGATGGCTTTTTATGTCTTGTCTCACCCATTTTTTAGTGAACTCTTTGTTGTATTAATTCTTAAAATCTTCACAGGGCCCCAACATGAGGTCTGACCTATAATACCTACGGTTTGGAAATATTTGATAGTGAATGAAAATGATAGTCTCTGCCTTTCTCCTATTTATCAATCACCTACCCCCCACCCCCAACCCCGACCAGGATTTCATGTTTAGAAAGGAGAAGGTGGTTCACAGGCGTCAATTCACAGCTCTCTATCAGGTGCAGTCTCTGCACTTGGAGGGAAATATGGCTGGGGAAATGAAACAGATTCACATTTTTTTAGTGTCTTCTTCATGCTAGGCCCATTACCTCATTTAATCTCCCCCCAAATCCTATAAATATATAATCTTATCTCCATTGTTTCAAATGAGAAACCTATAGTTCAAAGGGATAGAATCATTTGCCTCAAACGTGCAACCATTTTATGCTAATATGAGATTGGAGCCTGGATGCCTGGCTTCAAAGTGTGTGATTGAGCCACTCAACATAATGCATGATCATTGACAGATAAACAGAAGCCTCAAAACCAGTCCATTTTAAGAGAAAAATGCATGGAAACAAATTTATTCTGAATGAAAATCTTTTTTGAATTCTTTCCATACCAGAACATTTTTTAAAAACATTTGAATGCAGAAACTGCATTATAGTAGAAACCAGATTTTACACATTTAATTGCTTAGAGTTTAAGGAAATAAAATGTCTTACCTTTCCATGAAGTTGTTCTTTTTACCATTTAATCAGCAAAATGACATTATCTAGTGACACCTGATTACTTTAGCATGTGTTTGGTGAAAGATTGTTTGTCTTTTAATGTTTTAGAAATAATCAAATCAGAGGTTACCCAAAGGCCATTTAGTATAATAACACTCCTCAGAAATTCAGAAATTCCCTCACTGATACAGAATTGCGCAGGAGTTCTTTTCTCACCAATTGTAGATGTTTTATCCAAAGAGATTTTGCTTTTCAGTTTTTGACATAAGATTGCACAAACTAGCAATGATTTCCTATATAATCCATTCAGGTGAGTAGAAATAAGTCCATAGCTGAAATATAAGTACAAAATATGAGCAAAATCCACTCATACCTATACCCACATATACATATATATATACATATGTATATGTATATATATATATACATATACATACAGAACCCCACCATAAAGGACTGGTAGAGAGAAACAGATTATTCAGAGAAGGTCATGGAGAAAATGCTAGAGATACGAAGCTTCCAAGATGGTGGCCAAAACTTGTATGTATTTTGCCCACAGCTTTCTGCAATTTCAATCTATATAATAACTTTGATTTTAGAACACTCATGTAAGTCCTAATATCTTTTTAATATTTGTTTTAAATATTTTGAGAGAGAGAGAAAAAGGGAGAGAGCATGAAGGAGGAGCAGAGAGACAGAGAAAGAGAGAATCCCAAGCAGGCACTGCAGTCTCAGCACAGAGTCCAGGGTGGGGCTCAAACCCATGAACTCAGAGATCATGACCCTCGTCAAAACCAAGAATCTGACGCTTAACTAACTGAAACACTCGGGTGCCCCAGTCCTAATACCTTATAATAATAGCTCTGTGAATTAGTCAGAGCAACTTTCACTTTTTATAAACCTGATGACTAAAGTTCACAAAAGTTTAGTGTTGTTTTTCTTTTGGAAAAAAAGTGGAAGATGTATAAAATTTTTTAATGTTTATTTATTCCTGAGAGAGAGAGAGAGAGAGCGAGAGAGAGCAGGGGAGGGACAGAGAGAGAGGGAGACACAGAATCTGAAGCAGGCTCGAGGCTCTGAGCTGTCAGCACAGAGCCTGCAGGACTTGAATCCATGGACTGTGAGATCATGACCTGAGCCAAAGTCAGATGCTTAGCTGACTGAGCCATCCAGGCGCCTGAAAACAGTGGAAGATGTATAAATGGATGGATGATAGATGAAAAAAACATTCATGAATTCTCAATGGAACAATATCACCTCCAATAGGTAAAATTGATTCTTGAGAGACCAAAAATTTTATTTTTTAATATGTAAACTCAGATATACATACAGTAAATGAATAGATATACATATATCTATAGTATTATTCATGGAAGGATAACTTGAAAAGCATCTAAAAAGATTCCTTAAGGAGCAAATAATTTTTTTCATGGTTAAGAAAACACTGAGAGGGAGAGAGAGAGAAAGAGAGAGAGAGAGAAAAGGAGATTGGGGCAAGATGTGATGTACATGTTCAAATGGCTTACTATGGATATTTAATTATTTTGTCATCCCTCATTCTTTGAGATGCAATAATTTTCCTTCAGCCTTGATGAAGAGTTAAGGATTAAATTTACCATGCACTTAAAGATGGGAAAATGAATTTCCAGTTACTATGGATTCATGCTCTGGTCTGAGTGAACTACCAAGGTCTGTTATGAAAGATTAACAAGAGTATTGGGTTTGAGAAGAGAATTACCGCCTAAATAAATAGGAAGGCAAAAGGAGGCCAGAAGATGGAATGAAGAAATAAATAAAAAGCATGACTAAAAGGGAGCTTCAGAGTTTAGGAGCTAAACTGGGAACACTTGCTCAAAATGGGAGCAGATCTGCAGTCCATTAAGAGCCAAGTAAGTGGATCTAGTAAAAGAGCACTGTAAGAGACGACATTCAAAAGGCCAAGAGCCAGGGGCGCCTGGGTGGCTTAGTTGGTTAAGCGTCTGACTTTCACTTAGGTCATGATCTCACGGTTTGTGGGTTCGAGCCCCGCGTCGGGCTCTGTGCTGACTGCCAGCTCAGAGCCTGGAGCCTGTTTCAGTCTGTGACTCCCTCTCTCTCTGACCCTCCCCTGCTCACGCTGTCTCTCTCTCTCTCTCCTGGAAATAAATAAAACATAAAAAAAAAAAAGGCCAAGAGCCAAATAGAACCGCATTTCATGTTTGAAACCCATTATATTTTACTTGTCTGACATTCTCTTCTTCTCTGCTTTACATGGCCAGCTCTTACTTATTCTTCAAGAACTATCTTAAATGTTTCTCCATGACACATTCTCAGATCCCCACAGTAGACCCTAACTTCTGACTCATAATATGTGATGTCCCTGTAATATTCACTTAAGAGAGCATTTATCACATCTCATTACAATGTTTACACCTAACGAGCGTAATCTGTGAACTGCTATTTTTCTTTCACCTTGGATCGTTCATTGACTACTTACATAACTTGGACTTAATAGATGAGTACTTGGTACTTAGGCAAGTACTGATTTAAATAACTGATTTAACTAAATCAGTTATGAGCAGGGAGCATTATGCTTAGCCCTAAACTCCCTAACTTGTGGATATTAGCCAGTTGAATTGAGAACTGTTAACTCCAAAGTCTTAAAGAAGGAAAAGTGGCTCATTTATTTATTGGATGGTGCAGACAACACAATAAATAGGAGCACCAACTCCCTGCCCACTCAGGCAGTACCCTTATAGTTTGGGAATTTCCCTACGGAATAAAAATAGCTGGTGATGGATGCAATATCAAGGCTTTCTCCCGGACTATGTGCTACAGGGACCCCATTTTTCAGTCGTATATTTAAAATGGAGAGCATAAGGGGCACCTGGGTGGCTCAGTCGGTTAAACGTCCAACTTCAGATCATGATCTCATGGTTCGTGGGTTCGAGCCCCATCAGGCTCTGTGCTGACTGCCATCTCAGAGCCTGGAGGCTGTTTCAGATTCTGTGTCTCCCTCTCTTTCTGAACCTCCTCTGCTCACGCTGTCTCTCTCTCTCTCTCAGAAATAAATAAAACATTTAAAAAAATTTAAAATGGAGAGCACAAAAATTCAATTAGATTTCAAGCATCACCTGATGGCAGTGTTCTATTTAATGAAATTTGGCTTCATTTATTTCTTATTCCTCCTACTCTTAGCATACAATAGGGACAAAAATTCACTGAAGTGCTTCTTTAAATTTTTAAGATCACCAGTGGAGGATTATTTATTATTGGGCTTTTTCTTATGAAAATTTTTTTTTTTTGTAAAATGTAGTCCTAATTTTTACGGACTCATTTGCCTAATGGAGCTTGATGAAGCAAATTTAGGGCCGCAACGGACTAAAACCTTTTTATAGTCAGAAACTCTTGGGAAAAAATATTGTAATTTGTATCTTCCCCTCACAAACTTGATATTTTTCTATTTTCTTTACTAAAGGATGAATATCACAAATTTCATTTCACAAGTGACAACTTTTAGAGTTCCCTTAAAATACATAAATATGTAGCAAGAATATGAAATTAAGCATGAGAAAATAATAAGGAATTCAGGTTAATAATCATAGTTAGAGAAGAAGAAAAGGAAATATAATCAATGCTTTGTAGAGGGGGATGAGATTATAAATAATTTCTGATTTTTATTCTTCAATGAAAATCCGAGCAAATGTTAATAAACTGAGCAATTGGGTCACAGATGTTGGCTATATTACTATCAATTATTGTCCATGTGTATGAAATATTTAACCAGGAAAAAAATACCACAAAGTTTTCAAATAAAGAAATCCCCTTGGCTGTTTATTATGGCCAGTACCGATACTTGTCTGTGCAATGGCCATTGCCTCATTTTCTTTCTACCTAATATATCTCTAATTATTTTCACCCTTCTCTAAGAAACCTTGCCCTTCAGATAGGCTGAGATTATCTTCACCTGTAGAGAATGACCCTCATCATCTCTTTCCCAATGATTGGTTTCAGCAAAGGGGTATAACACAATTTTGGCCAATGAGAGGGAAAAGGTATGTGAGGGAATTTTGGGAAGTTTTCTGGCTTTAAACAAAGACACACGAAGCGCATCGTCTCTTCTACCGTTAGTTATTGCTCTACCTGCATGTGATTCCTGGAGCAACTGCAGTCTTCTGGGGAGACCACCCTGAGCGGTAAGTGAATATATGGAGAAGACAAAGCAGAAAGATGGAGGAAGGTGTCAGTTAATTAATTACTAAATTAATGAACTATGCAACTCTTGACTCTATAGTTCTTGTAATGGTGAGATGACAAATATCCTTATTCTTAAAGCTATTTTTTTGAGGCTACTGAAAACTTTGATTGATACATACTTGTTTGTTGACTTGTTTTTATATTGGATTGTTAGAATAAATTGGATTTTATTTAGGATAAATTCCCAAGAGTAATTAATCACTCTTGGAATGTGTTTAATTTTACCTTCCAACATAATAACGTTAAAATTCAATTACCTAAGAAAATGTAAAGACTGAAAAATAATGAAAATAATAACTGTTATGGATAACTAGCCATGTGAAAACTTTTGAGCTCTGGAGACCCTAGATGGCTGAGCCAGTTGAGCTCCTGATTTAGGCTCAGGCTATGATCTCATGGCTTCTGGGATCGAGTCACCAGTGGGGCTCTGGGCTCTGTCCCTTTCCTGATTGTGGTCTCTCTCCCCAAATAAACAAACTTAAAAAAAAAACAAAAAAAAAACCACACACCTTTTGAGCTATGGATCTCCTATCCAGAAAAAAAAATCACAGATGGGCCTAAATTCACAATATTCTCTAAAATTTCAGAGGCAGATAGGCTTCTTAGAGCCAGTTCATTTCCTGTGATTTATGTTAGGAATCCCTGATACAGCTTTAAATTACATAATACTTCCACATCAGTTATCTAATGGCTGTATATGCTGATTTCTATGAAAATTCCATGGCTCACTCCCGATTTATTTATAAATACCTTTTCTAGCCCAGCAACAGGTTGGGCTTTGACGCTGATGTAATATAATCCCCCCTCCTCAAACTCCTAAACCATGTTATCCTTTTTCCCCAGTCCTAAACTGCTTTGAACTCCCCAGACAAACATTTCTTATGTAGATACTAGTCTTCAATTTCTCCCTACTCTTGGTTTTTTAAGTCCAAGAAGGTCGCTCTGGAATTGTTGGCAAACACCAGGCATTTTTAATTATCATTAGCGAATTGTTTCAAATGGGGCGGATAAAGGAGCCTCTGGTTGTCAGAGCCATTAATGCTGATTAAAATAGGCTGTGTGGGTCCATGGTGCAAGTTTGTTTGTTTTGAAGCATTCACACTGTAAGGAATCCAGGCCAGCCTTCCCCATTGCCATGGAAATATCCAGATCTCCGTGTGTATATGATGGGTAGACTATGCTCTGACAACTAAACCATTAGCCTGGTCCAAAATTGTGCCCAACTAAATAAAAGGAGGCAAAGATGAAAAGGCAAGTGTACTTATGAACATTTAACACAGCTCCTCTCTTCTGGAACCATTAAAATAGACTTCTATAGACACTTCCATCCTTATCTTCACTTATTTATTCCCATGCACTAATATTGATACAACATTCAGAATGTGTTTGAACAAGCTCTTTTCGTCTTTTCCCTGGAATGTCTGTACTGGTAAAGACCTCTTATCCTTTTCATTGATTTCTTTCATTCGTAAGATAGGAGTTTTTAATTAAGAGAGACAACCAAAAAAAAAAAAAAAACTGAACCAAGCTACAAGGGGACAATAAAAAACTAAAAGTATCAAAAGCCAGTTGAGCATTTACCAAGCATATAATGTAGCGCTAAACTCTTTATGTGATATCATTTAATCATTTAAAGAACTCTGAGCTAGAAATCGTTATACTTATTTTACATAGTTACATAGAAGATTGTAACTTCAAGACACTAATTAGATAGTACAAATTCACATAACTGTATATGACAAAACCAAGATTCAAATCCAGATCCATGATATACTGACATGTTTCTATACTTTAAATATAAAGATGCATGTATTCTGCATCTCCATCTGTTAAATGTGTGTGTTTGTGTATTTCAGTTCATCTTTCATACCAAAACCTTTTATTATAGTATAATCGACTATAACATTAGTTTCAGGTGTGCAGTATATGGATTCGCTGTGTTGTGAAATGTTCACAATAAGTCTAGTTAACCCCTAATATCCTACATAAAAACTTGAGAGTCATTAAAATTTACTCTTTTACCAACTCTCAAAAATGAAGTAGTATTAACTATCGTCACCATGCTGTACATTACAATTTTTTTTAACGTTATACAAATTAAAATCTTTAATATATACATTTGTGGTTAAGTCACTCTCTAAATTTCATAGAATACTTTATCTCCTAGGCTGTATGGATATAAAGACAAAAAAAAAAAGTTGCTCTTACAAACTTCTAAGAACATAAACCATAGTCTACTCAAAATTAAAGAAATTCACTTTTCCTTTCAATTCAGACTTTAAAACCCATCGTACATACATGTATAGTATTTTAAAAATGGACACTGACACTTTGGTATACTAAGTTTATATATACTGTATACAATTGCTTTCTTTGATTTATTTCATCAGGAGTCCAAGGGAATCTCGTTCCCATTCTGTCATCACCTGTTACAACTTAATGAGAAATGAGTTTCTTAATGAACACACAAATATCCCTTTCAACATTTGGTTCTGACTTCAAAGTTTCAGATTGTTGAAGGGCATTTTCATTCAGATTGTTCTGATTCAGAGTACCGAAGGAGGTTCTAGTTCAACTAAGATATCAAACCTTAGATATCAAACTAAGATCTCACTGATGGATCCTAAGTATCAGCAGCCTGAACCAGCTACCCATGTGCAGCTGAGACCACAGGACACGCAAAAGGCTGAGCCATCCTTTGACAACCTCCTTGCTCTTCATCAAGCCTCCCAACAGCATTTAGGCCAGATGTTTTACAAGAGTGAATATAGGCTTCTTTTCACTTTCATTAATTTGATATTTTTAAAATGTCTTCCTCTGGTGCACCTGGGTGGCTCAGTTGGGTTACTCTCTGACTTCAGCTCTCATGGTTCCTGGTTTGAACCCCAAGTTGGGCTCTGTGCTGACAGCTTGGAGCCTGGAGCCTGCTTCAGGTTCTGTATCTCCGCTTGCTCGCTCTCAAAAATATTTTAAAAATTAAAAATAAAATATCGTCAACAGAGCCTGTCTCTTCTAGGGAAAATGAAAAGCCGTGTTTCTTCACTTTCTTGTACATTTCTTATCTCTTTCACATATTCAACTTAGAAAGGAGGCCCAATCCTCTCTTCTCTAACCTACAGGACACGAAGCCAGAGATAATGCTGTTTTCTGCCTGAATGCAAACCAACCATTTATCTGGACCTCCCTGAAAGGACTTAATTTGCCCAACTAGTCCATATTCTGCCTCTGTTTAAGGATTCCAGACACACACTTGGACTTTTCTTTGAACTCACGTTTCTCCCCGTTTACCCCAAACCCCCACCTCCTCAGGCTTCCCAAGTGAGAGCTGCCTGCCAACCCTTCCCCTTCACCTCCTTTAAGGTATTCTTTCTTTTGTGCTAGTTACCACCAGGGCTCGGTCTCCAACCTAAGGGCTCACATTTGCCTAAAACAAATAAGCAGACAGAGCAGACAACAGGCTTGTTTTGCCACCTTCTCTGGAAGCGTGAAGTAATGCTGACCTATTCAGCAAGTGCCATGACTGTGACTGGCCAATGGACCTCCAGAGAATCTTAGCGGTGAGAGATGAGGAATGCCCTGGCTAGGCCTGGCAGCAGAGTTCTCCCTCCCTCACAAGAGGCTTTTTAAAGGCACAGTAGGACGACTTCTTCAAGTTTCCATTCAGAGGGGGATTTAACTGCACATTGACAACCACCTAGACGTTTTGTTATACTCGGACCTAGAATGGGTCTTTTCTTTTTCTTGGATGCTGTACACGATTCTACACAACTCTGAACAGGATCAATACTGTTAAACCTCAGCTTGTTCTATTGGCATTACTTAGTTTCTAGCGTGATTGAAAAGAAAGTGTTTGGGGCGCCTGGGTGGCTTAGTCGGTTAAGCGTCCGACGTTCGTTTAGGTCATGATCTCGCGGTTCGTGGGTTCGAGCCCCGCGTCGGGCTTTGTGCTGACTGCCAGCTCGGAGCCTGGAGCCTGTTTCAGTCTGTGACTCCCTCTCTCTCTGACCCTCCCCTGCTCACGCTGTCTCTCTCTCTCCTAGAAATAAAAAAAAAAAAAAAACATTAAAAAAAAAGTGTTTGAAGGAGGATATTTAATAATGTTCTGTTTTCCAAGAATGATCAGCAGATATTTATAATTAGGCAGTCTCTATAGAGTTTTGTAAAAGTGCTCTCCAAATAGTTCACCTATATTTGACAGATACATAACGTCGTATCTTAGGACCAAGGGAGAGAACAAAACACTCTGAATGATGACCATTCAGAGACTGTATTACCTACATGTTCATATAGATGTGCATATGTGAATATATGTAACATAAGCATATATGTAATATATATGTGTGTTAAATATACATATTTAAACAACATCTACAATGTGAAATTGCATGACATTCCCACTTATCTCATATCTGTGTCTCATATTCCCTTCTATAAAATAAGTTTGACAAACTAAAGGTCCCTAAAGTACCTTTCTAACTTTATAATGAATCTGTAAGCTTCAAAGATCTTAAGTTAGATTTTCAAGGAAAGAAGCTGATATGGGGTGGTATGGTTCCAAAAACCTTTATGGAGGAAGAACTCAAGCAGTATGTTGAAAGGTAGATAGAATGTACTAGAAGCGATAGAATATGTGCAAGTAGGCTTTGGTGAGATTAAGTTTTCAAAAGTTGTATCTGTAATTGACAAATTATATAACTGAAAAATCTATCATTTAAAATTTCAGTGGGTAATGGAATGGGGGAAGCAAATGCTTGACCTGACGGAGAGGATCTGCTCCCTGCCCTTTGTCATGGGAACTAGGACACTTTAGGATTTTTTTGAGAACTGGTTCTAAATCCTAAATTGCCCCAAAGATTAAGTTATAACTATAAATTTGTGCACTTGGTAGATACTCGTGAGAAATTAAAATTATTTCTCAGCTGATGATTTGGTTCTGGGCCAGGGAATCAGGATTGGTAGAGTTAAAGGGGTTTGTATACAAGAATTACTCTATGAACTTCAGGGCTCAGCTGAATAGCTTTTCTCCCAGATTTATTGAGATATAATTAATATATAGCATTATGTAAGTTTAGGGTATTGGTTTGGTATATGTATATATTGCAAAAATAATTACCACCATAGGGTTAGCTAACCCTCCATCATGACTGAAGCACTATAGTGAGTAGTTGCTGTCTCTGCTCTGTGGTTCATCAAATCATCTCAATTCTAAACCATCTGTAGGTTTATCTTATAAGGAATAATCAGGAACAAAAGATTGGCCATCAGTTGTAGAAATCAAAAATGATGTTCGTGATAGATATTTGAAATGAAAGAGGTTACAGAAGACAGTACTTTATGATTATGTATAGATGCGATATATAGATACCACAAACTATCAATGAAAACTTGACATTGATGTTTGGCAAGATTACAGAAGGGAAACTAGCTACAGGATAGCATGAGATTTCCCAGAAGTAGGAAATGGTGAAAATGAAGAACAATATGGGATGAATTGGTTGTACCAGCTTAATTTCAGGGTTTTTTTCCCATGGAATTATTAACTTTATAGATAGGAGATTCTTACAAATTACCAGACACCGGATGGAAGCAGAGAAAGAATATTGGGCCTAATTAGGAATCCAGGTGGATCATCATTTGGGATGTTGAGCAAACAGGTGTTCGGTCTGGCAGCTTTTAAAAAAATTTTTTTTTCAATGTTTTATTTATTTCTGAGAAAGAGACCGTGTGAGCAGGAGAGGGTCAGAGAGAGAGGGAGACACAGAATCTGAAGCAGGATCTGGGCTCTGAGCTAGCCGTCAGCACAGAGCCCGACACGGGGCTTGAACCCATGAACCATGAGATCATAACCTGAGCAGAAGTCAGATGCTTAACTGAGCCACCCAGGTGCCCCTGGAAGCTTTAACAATATCAAATGAACAACTGATTATTCAGAAATAAGAATATGTCAAACTGAAAGAATAAATGTATTCCTAGAGACAAGTGCAAGACTGAGATGAAAGCTAATGGGGAAAGAATGGAGAGCAAGGAATGAGTCTGGCTGTGTACAAGGCTGCTGACAGAATTCTTCCAGAAAGCCTGGCATTGCTGCTGCTTATTCCTGAATGTTCAAGTGCAAATGATTTAAAAGCTCTAACCCAGCTCTGGCAAAGGAATGATATAGTCATAATCTCTCCAATTGTTTTTAATGTTTCTTTAGCTTTGAGAGAGGGATGGAGCATGTGAAATGGGAGGGGAGGTGCAGAGAGAGACTGGGGGGGTGCACAGAGGACCTGAAGCAGGCTCTGTGCTGCCAGCAGTGAGCTCAGGGCAGGCCTTGAACTCCCAAACCGTGAGATGGGTGCTTAACCAACTGAGCCACCCATGTGCCCCTATCCAAAATTTAATAAGCATTTAATGTTATACTTGAGACAAGCTAGTGAAATGAGGGATGCATGAAAATTCATAGAGCTAAATCAATAATTAACTGAGTGAACTTACCTAGGAAGTGGCTACTGAATCCTCAAGTTAACCTGGAAGAAACCTCTCTAACAATTTGCCTAGTGATCTCGGTTTCTTCTGTCCCATTCAATATTTCTAGTGAAAACTTAAATGGAATTATTAGAAGGCAGAACTAAAATTCAAAAGTTGCTGCAGTGACCAGCAAAATATGTTTAAGCTAATAAGAAAATATCTAAGATTCTGTGTTAGGATTCATTTTTGAGAGAAATTAGGAATCTAAATGACAAGAGAGGTATGCTATATCCATTGATTGAAAGACTCAATTTGGACGCATCTGGGTGGCTCAGTGGGTTGAGCATCCAGTTCTTGATTTCAGTTCAGGTCATGAGCCCAGGGTTTTGGAATCCAGCCCCACCCCTGTGGGCTCTGCACAGAGTATANCCTCTCTCCCCCCTCTCTGCCCCTCCCCTCTCAGCATTGTGCTTTCTCTCTCTCTCAAAAAAAATGTGAAAAATTTTTAATTAAAAAAATTCAATATCACAAAGATATCCTTTGTATCAAATTCATCTATAGGCAATATAATCCCAATACAAATGCCAGAAAAAAGTTTCTTGTGTTCTAGAAATTGAAAAGTGATTCCAAAATATGTATGGAAATGCAAAGGGAAAATAACGAAAAAATCTTGTTAAGGAACAAAACTTATACTAAACTTGAGATAAAACGAATGTTTACTAAATATAAGACTTGATATATGTGTGTGCAGAGGACACTGCAAAACAGTGGGGGAAGATATGGTTTTTCCATGCATGGTACTAGTTTAAGTAAATATCAATATTTTTTAACTATATTAATCTCACACATCACTTTGACTCTTTCCAAAATTCAACTCCAGAAGAATTGTATGTCTAAAAGTAAACCACAAAACCAGATAAAACTCCTATAAAATAACAGAAGAGAAACTCATGTTTTTGGAATAGTCGAAGTTATCTTAAACAGTTTTCTTAAACACGAACTATAAACTATTAACAAATTAGGTTTTGTTAGAACTGAAAATTGTTCATCGGAAGATATTAAGGGTTAAGAAAATGAATTGAAAGACTAGGAAAATATTAGAAATGTACAGGTCCTACTAATACTGATACCAATTCCTACAAATAACAAAAAAGATATAAAACTCATTTAAGGAATGGGCAAAACAACTAAATAGTCACCTTATTTTTTAAAAAATTTTGAAATCTTATTTTTGAGAGAAAAACAGTATGAGCGGGGAGGAACAGAGAGAGAGGAAGACCCATAATACGAAACAGGCTCCAAGCTCCGAGCTGTTCGCACAGAACCCAATGTAGAGCTCGAACACATAACCTGAGCCGAAGACTGATGTCCAGCTGACTGAGCCACTCAGGTGCCCCCTAAATAGTCACTTTAGAAAACAGGATATACAAATGCTCCATAAGTATATAAAAATGTCTTCAAATCTTCAGTTATCAGGAAAGTACAAATTAAAATCACATTAAGCTTCCCATTACAATGGCTAAGATTTAAAAAAAAGATATCAAGTGTTAAGATGGATGTAAAGCAAGTATAATTCTCATACCTTTCTGCTGTGAACTTTAATGGATACATCCATCTTGAATATCTTTTAGTAGTATTTACTAAATCTGAGTATATAATATCCTAAGTCTTCATTTGTCATTTTACTCCTATGTATAAATGCAATGGAAATGAGTGCATCTATGCACCAAAAGGTACATAAGGAAGTATGGATAGCAGCTTCATTAATGATCTGTAAAACTGAACAAATTGTGGCACATTTTTACAATGGGATATTATACATAAATGTAAAATAAAGAATTGCTGTATATAAAGACAGACCCAATACTGGGAGAAATAAAACTAGACAAAGGAAGTATATACTATATGATTCATGTGGATAAAGTTAAGCACTGGTAAATCTATGGACACAGAAGTCAGAATAGTGCTTCTATTGGGGGTGATATTAACTGGGAGGGGCATAGGAGAGGTTTCTAGGTGCAGGTAATACTATAAATCTCCGGCTCAGTGTTGGTTACATGGGAGTATACAACTCCGAAAAGTCATCCAGTTGTAACACCCAAATTTGTATATTATACTTCAATATAAGAACATTAAAGATCTCTTAAAAGCTTAAAAAAATCCATGAATATACCTATAATCCATGAATATATATATATATGTGTATATATATATGTATACATATATATGAAGGTGAGGGCTTAAGAGATCAAGAGAGATTTATGTTTTAGTGCAAGGTTGGCTTAGTTTTTGAAAATTCATCAATGTTATTAAGCACAGTAATATATATTTCTCCATGTAAAGGAGAACTCTATATAATTGTATACATGTTACATTGCGTATATATATATATACACACACACAATTGTATCTGTGTGTATACATACACACATGTGCATGATCTTGGTATATATAAAAAACCATCTGGTATAGCCCACCCCTATTCATGACTTAGAAATACAAACATGCAGACAGTTATAATTGTCAATGAGGCACCAGAAGATGCCTCAATGAATCTCTAGGTTCATTTTTTCTTGTGTAGCAACAATCCTAGATCGCTGTGTAACCAAGTCAGCCATCCTTGACACCTTTTTACCTGTTGTTCTACAGGTGTAGGAAACTCCAAATGTCCAATGATTAATAGGCAGTTTTTTAAGATCAGATATATTCTCTGGTAAAAGCACTGCCTCCATCTCTGCTAGTAAAAAGGGCTTCTAAACCAGCAGAGTCCCTAAAAGTGAATAACCAATTACATAACTCTTTGTCTGAGAAGATTTTCCTTCATATTCATTCAGGGCCAGCATAGCAAAGGCAATCATTCTGTGAACCAGGCATATATATTTTCTTTTGTAGATCTAGGGAGACTCCAATGAAGCCATAACAGTAAGTTGATGGAATAACATCTGGCAACAGAAGTAACATAGGAGTCTGGACCCATCTGGATATACTCAGGCCTAATTCAAATGCACCACTTCTTTTCAAAAGTGATTGTTATAACATCACCTGACTTTGTATCTTGATGGATCTGATACTGTTGCTCCTCAATAGTGGTCTACTTCTTCTAGAATCAGTTGCTCAGTTTCTGTAGGGACTAGCAACATGCCTAAAGCTGGTCTTCAATGAGAAATAGTCCTCTGCTACTAAAGTCATGGCTTGGTTCAGAAGCATAGTCTGTACTGCAATATATTAGGGCTCTCCAGAGCCTCCACAAATCATCCTTATGTAGTATGAAAGGGCAGTTTACAGCCTGGGTAACATTGCTCTTTACCCTACTCACAAAAGTAAGCCTTCCAAGTCACTCGATAGTTAGTTACAACAATATTCCCAAATGTAATATATGGTTCTTCTAGAATCAAAATACGTTTGTCCTGATGGACCTCGGGTCACTGGACCCCTAAATACTTACTGATATGGCTGACCTTTGCATCTTCATGGAGATTATCTCCTACCCACATGTGACCTATAAAGGCTTCTAGAGTACTGTGTGCAAAATCTGAGCTATCATGAACGTGGCTATACAGCATGATATCCTGTAGAAAGCCAACATAACCAAAATCTCAGCAGACTATGGTGTGACAAAGAATAGGAAATAACATAGCCATTAGGCAGGACAATGTATATGCCTTTCTTCCTACATCAACTATTTTTGAGCTTCCTTGCTGATGGGGATTGAGAATAATGCATTCCCCAGACCACCAATCACAGAGCAAATGCCAGATATTTTTGTAGATCCATTTCAATGAAAACCCCGTATCTATCACGACAGCCACATNCGTGGGGCTCGAACCCAAGAACTGCGAGATCATGACCTAAGCAAAAGTCGGCCGCTTAAGCGACTAAGCCACCCAGGCGCCCCAATCCATCTGGTTTTTATAGAGGCAAACAGGTAAATTGAGTAGGAAATAAACACTGCAACACCTGCATCCTTTAAATCTTTGTGGAACTAATCTCTTCAATTATTCCAGTGTATATCACTTCTGTTTTATAATTTTGACTAGNTTTTTTTTTTTTTTTTTTTTACCTGATTCTTTTTACTATCATGGTTCTGCTTAAACACCTCAAGGAAGGCTGAAGCAAGTGAGGGAACAAGCTATACAGAATCTGGGGGACAAAACCACCATAAGCTCCTTCAAAAACAAAGACCTGAACTTTTGTTTGGAGTGTATAAGAAATGTAAGAGATCCAGTTTGGCTGAGTGAGCAAAAGGAGAATGACCAGGCAGATTTTTTCACCTATCTCCCAAAAACTGATAGGTTATGCAGATTAAGTAATATTAAAGATTAGAAAAGCAATTAATAAACCGGTTCTATTCACTTACTTTGTCTTATACTGAGCAATCGGTGAATGTACACTTAATTTAAGGCAAATACAGAACATTCATAAAAACTGACCCAATGGACCATAGAAAATTTATTACAAAAATATCATAGCGATCACATTCTCTAGAATTTAGTTAGAAATGTAAAACATTGAAGACCAATTCATCAGCCAAAAAAGTATATTTGGAGCTTAAAAAAATACTTTAGCCAATGGATCAATTAATACATCCCTAAGATTAAAGAGTGCTTAGAACTGAATAAGACTAACAGAACCTATAGACACAAAGTAGTAATGTGGAAGGAGAAATGTAAAGGAAAAATGTAAAGCTTAAATATTTAGATTCGGGGGGAAGGCTAAATATTAATAGCTATGCATTCAAGTTAAATAGACTGAATAAAGAACAATTGAATAAAAAAAGGTAAGAGAAAGTAATGAATTAGAGAATGAATCCACATTTAAGATGGTGAACAATTCGAGTGATTTCTTGGGGAAAAATTAATACAGTTGAAAAATCTGATAATATACATGAAAAAAATCAGATATGGTAGTTGCATTAATTCTAATCAAGGGGTAAATTGTTAAAAAGCAAAAATACTTAGCTCTTTGAATAGCATGTATAAAAACATATTCAACATAACTGTTCATCCCTTTTATGGGTATTAACTAGGTTTCTTAGACTATGAATTAAATTTTTCTAACAGGTTGGTTTATTAAAAAACCAGAAATATGCAGGAAAATTCTATGAAATACCACTGTTTACAAACATATCTAAACCTTCAACAACTGTACACATAAAGTATAAGTGAATGACTTATAATGAGTAGGAAAATTTAGAAGACAAAATTACATAACGACTCGATTTTTGGGATGCCTGAGTGGCTCAGTCAGTTAAGCTGCCAACTTCATCTCAGATCCTGATCTAGCTGTTCACAAGTTCAAGGCCTGTATCAGGCTCTGTGCTGACAACTCAGATCCTGGAGCCTGCTTTTAGTTTTGGATCTCCCTCTCTTGCTGCCCTTTCCCTGCTTCCTCATTGTCTCTGTCTCTCTCTAAAATAATAAATATTTTTTAAAAATTCTTTTTTTTACCCTCCTTAATTTCATATAATTTTAGGAGAGCATCTAATTGCTTTTGTTTTAGACCAAGAATAAACTAAATTTTCTTAATATATTAGTTATTCAGGTTCAAAATGGAATATTTTAGAATATTTTAAAATATTGCCAAGCCCCATTGTCTATAAAAGAAAGCATACCTCCTTCACTGGTAAAATTCCCTCTTTTGTTTGGGATAGGAAATGGTATACGTTAAAATTTTAAATTAGTGAATTTACTGTGTCTATGTATATAAACCAAATCTGTCTCCCATCCAGATACAGCAATGGTAATGATACTCTATATGTCTTTTGCATAGTAGAGTTCCTTTGTGTCCTAAACTTTGTGTTCCAAAACTCAACTAGTCTCACTGATTTAATCTGGATCAAAAAGAAAAAAGTCAGGAATTCTGTGTTAAAATGTTACTGTGGTCCCCACCGACGCCATCTTCATGGTGGATAAGGTACATAAATGTGAGTCAAATCTCATGTTGCCCCTTACTGTCTTCATATCCAGAAATCCCTCTTTTTTTGTGTTTAGTATTTCACATTTCACCCGTCTATTCTTTCCTGCCCCCACTTTCTTTCCCCCTCGTTTGTGGCTGGCCCCAGAATTTGGAGGCATTACACAGTGAAATCAAGAAGAGCCTCCCAGCATCACCCCACTCTTATTCACCATCACTGTGCCCCCTTCCCTCCCCTTCCTGCCTTCTCACTTTTCAAATTTAGTTCTGAGATGAAATCAACTTTGGCATTGGTCATCAACAACCTCCCCCCCCCCATCCTCCCCATTTCACCACTGTGCTCCTCCTCCAGCCTTTCCCAGTGTTTAGAGGCTTGTGAGAGGAGATTAAGCTAATCCCATCCACCAACAAGCTCACTAAAGAGTTCCTGAGTAAAGTCCAAAATTCCTGCTAGGCCATAGAGCTGGGGCGAAAATTAATGTAACAACCAGCACATTATAGCAATAGCTTTTCCATGAAAATTCTTTCCCTTTTAATAATCCTATACAAAGTCAAGAGAAAATAAGAAGCATGGAGTATGTTGTCGGGAGGGGGAATATAGAGACAATTAGTTTTTCTTTTCTTTCTCTTGTTAAATATAAATTTAAGAACTAAGTATGTTGGCACCACCACACTTTTTTTTTTAAGTAATTTAACCTATCCCTTTTCTTCACAAAATGGGAAGGAGTGTGTAAATAGCCAACATTTAAGTGGTTTTGGATTGGTTCATTTGCTAATTAATACTTAGGAAAGCAGGCTTAGAAAAACTGGGCAGGAGGAAGGCTATTTGAGTGTTTTGCCGGCAGCATATTGATGCCCTTGCCTGTGGCTCCAGCTCTGAGAGAAAGGTAAAGCCAGATTCCTCACGGGATCTTTGGGAGAGTGCAGTGCCTCTCTCTCTTTTATTCTACTACCTTGGTGCTCTCAGTTTCTCTAGACTAAAAGCCCAGAAGTATCATCAGATGGGCAATATTTAAATCAGTATCTCAAATCCCTCCAGCTTTTCCAGCATCAGAACTCATTTTTTTCCAAGGAACTAATTTGAAATGAACACAGATTTCAAAGCTGAAGTAGGCAGAGGCTGTCATTGCCAATGGCTGTGTAGGGGGTAAGAAATTTCTATTCAAATAAGGGTGAATGCAAGTGGAAATGTTATAAAAAAAAAAAAGGGGGGGGTTCAGGGGAAAGTTTAGCCTCAAGGGTAAATCCATGGTTTTCATTCTTGGCATTCATTAGCCAAAGAATTCCATGTAAAATGGAAAAGAGTTAAAAAATAAAAGAAATGAACAGAGCTCTAAAGACACAATAGAAGTATTAAATGGTGTCTTCTAGAACTAGCAAAGGAAGGTCCTAACCAATGTCTGCTAGATTCTAAGGTGCTTCTATATGCCACCCTCCAAAAGTGAAGTGTTCACAAAGGCATTTAAACCCACAGTTATGTCTGACTTCCCAAAGCAATGGATCTTTTCCAAATACCCTCACAGTTTCCTGAGAAACTTTAGAAAGAAAGAAAACACCCAAACACCTAATTTAGTGTTAACTTCATTACATATATATATTTTGGTGAAAAAATACATGTAAAATGTAAGCCACTATGAATCCTTGATTTCTTTCGGTTATGGACAGGAACAACAGAAACAAAATTTACCATTTCAACAAATGTTTAGTGGTCACTTATTCTTAGGAAATCACTTGTTTGACACGAAGACCTTAACCTAGGAAGTACAGCTGTGTAAATACTTTTGTGTTATTATAATTGTTTTAATAGTTGCTTTTCTTAAGCTTAAATATATATTACCGCTACTTCAAATTGAGGTTGTAAGGGGCTAAATGATGTCAAACTCTGGATTATTTCAGGCATAGATCATATAATAAACACCTGGGAAGAGCAATCTGTTTATTTCCTTGTATGGTATTTTTATTAATATTCTAGTTGAAATTTGAAGTGTTATCAGTCACATGAATGTATCTGGAACAGTACAGTTTATGAAGTGCTTTCACATGCAGTATCTGTATTGATTCGCACACCGTTTTCTGGAATAGGAAGAACATGTAATAACTGTTGATAAGAATACTAATGGATAGAACATTGTGTTTCTACATCCTATGACCTCGTCACAACCTACTGAATAAGGACTCAAAACTAGATTCTTGCTTCTGTCATAATGATCTACATATTGTTGATTCTAGCCATCACTCTTCTCAGACTACATCAACAGCTTAACTTTGGGTACTCCCCAGGAAGGAGCAAGAGAAGCATCAGGAAACTACACTCACTCACTATATCCTTTATTTAAAATGATGCTGCTGGTTTAATCTTCCTCCCTCCCTCCCTTTCTTTTATACATATCCTTTTTACTTAAAATGAGCTAGACTACAGAGTAATGAGCAACAACAAAGTTCATCCCTAAGAAAATGTATAAATATAGACAATAAGCCAATAAACTTATAAATGCATAATATGTTAGCGACAAATATTATGGAGGAAAATTACTAAGAGAGCACTAGGATCATGCCATCTTAGAGTGGCCAGGAAAGGCCCTTCTGCTGAGGTGACATTTGAGCAGAAATCCCATGAAAGGGAGGGAAGGAGCCATGCAGATATCTGCACATGAGAATTACAGACAGATAGGACAGCATGTGCATGTTACAAAAAAGCATAGTTCCTGTTTTTGAGGGACAGGAGGGGGTTAGCCTGGGTGGAAGAGGGTTAGAGGCAGAGCAGAGATGTAAGGGATGTAATCTGCCCATGTATAGAAAAATAGCAGAGGGCAAGATCATAAAGGGCATTGTTAGGACTGTGACTTTTAATCTGAGATGGAGAGCCACTGGAGGATTCTGAATAACGGTGAGACTTTTGATTTGTGCCTTTCACAGATCACTAGGGTTGCTGCCTAGAAAATGGTTTGCAGGCAAGTTGGAAGTGGCTGTCAAGTGGCTACTGTAATACTCAGGAAATAATGGTGACTTGAACCACGACAGTAGTGGTAGAAACGGTGGTTTGATTCTGGGGATGTATTAAGTTGAACAATTTGAAATTGATGCTGTTATAGGTCAAGAATGGTCAAAAGTTAGCAATTTTATATGGGTCCATGGAATATTTGAAGGCTATGTCACAAGTTATCTTGCAATGGATTGGAACTATTATGTGAGAAAAGGAAGCACATCAAGGTTAATTGCAAGGTTTTTGGCCTGAATGCAAATGGAAGAATCCATAACTGAGATGAGGAAAACTGCCAGAGGATGGGTTTTAGACCACAATCGGCATATTATTTTTAATATGTTGAATTTGAGATTCTTATTATTCATGGAAAGATATCAAGTAGGCGGTTGGATGTTTTTGGGTGCGTAGCAAAAGGTCCAACTTGGAGATATAAACTTGAGTATCCCATATGAAAAATCATCTTTGAGCTATATGTCTTAGTCCATTGGGGTTGCAATAACAAAATACTACATACTGTGGCTTGTAACAAGACCTTTCTCACAGTGCTGGAGATGAGGAAGTCTAAGATCAAGCAAGGTACTGGCAGATTTGGTGTGTGGTGAGAGTCTGCTTCTTGGTTCACAGATGATTATTTCTCACCTGTGTCTTCACATGGTTTAAGGGTCAAAGAAGCTCTATGTGATCTCCTCCAAGTGGGCACAGATCTCATTCATGAGGTTTAGACTCTCATGGCCTAATCACCTCCACAGGCCCCACTCCCAAATGCTGTTACTTTGTGGGTTAGGTTCAGACATGAGTTTGGGGTGGGTTGGAGTGACACAAACATTCAGTAAATAGCATTCCACTTCTGATACCCTAAAATTCATGTTCTTTTCAGATGCAAAATGCATCAATTCCATCTGAATAGCCCCCCAAATCTTCACTTGCAGCATTAACTTTAAAGTCCAAAGTCTCACCTAAATATCATCTAAATCAGATATAAGAGAGATTCAAGGTTTAATCTGTCCTGGGCTAAATTCCCTTTCACTTGTGCACCTGTGAAACCAAACAAGTTATGTGCCTCCAAAATTCAGTGGTAGGACAGGTGCAGGATAGACCTTCCCATCTCACAAGGGAGAAAAAGGAAAAGTACCAAGTTAGTCCAAAATGTAACAGGACAAATTTCCTCCTTAGTCTTTAAGGCTAAAAAAAAAAAATCATCTTTGGCTAGATGTTCACTGAGAAGGCCCTTCAGCAGGCTTTGCCGGTCCCGTTCCCAGGGTTCTCCCCAGCTTGGGCTGCAAGGCTATTGGCAGCCCTGTCCTTTGAAAGCTGGGTGGAGGCAGCCATGTCCCTGGGCCAGTATGTTCAGAGCTCCAGCAGAGAGACATGCAGGAATGCAGTCAAAGTTTGCTGTCTGTACTACGCTTCAGAGGGTAACCTTTGAAGCTGGCTCCCTGAGGCAGCCAAGAGGCTCCAAGGATCATGACGTTGGTACTGGAGGCAGGGAGCAGAGCTTGCAATGTAAGACCAGGTAGCATAGGAGGAAATCACCTACCTTACATATATATGTAAGATTAGCATTGTGACAAATAATCTTTAGGACTCTGCATTCAAATCCATTTATGCCAGTTACTCTCTGTGCTTAAGAATGTCATTTAATGTGTTTCTATGCTTCAGTTTCCACATTTGACGTACGGGGATATGATTAGTGCTCACATCAAAAAGTTGGTGTGAGAATTAAGTGCATTAAGGTGTTTAATGCAGTTGGAACAACGTCTGGCATAGAGTAAGAGCTATGTATTAGCTCTTATTTAGAATATGTTATTATTCCCCTAGCTTTTAACAAATAGAGAAGGATGTGTTGGAAGGTTTAAGGCCAATGCTAAGTTAAAATAAAAACCTATAAGCAACCTCCCCTTCACTGATAATATATTAACATTTCTTCAAGGTACAAATCATGATTCACAATTCATCTTCACAGTTCTTATAGTTAGGAGAATCGATAGCAAGATGATGGTTTTGTATGCAAGCTTTGGGGGACTGAGTGTCTGTTTCTATGTCTTCATGGTTATCTTGCACAAAGCTAGGAGAATCTATCTTACAATGCTCATCAGATGCCAGTTTAAACTGGAATATCATTTAATATTGTGAAGCTGAAGAAATTAACATTATTAAGCTTTGCTGTATACAAGAAACTGTAGTAAATAGACAGGGTTAAAAACACAAATATCAGCATAGTGGTATTAAGAACTTTGGAGTAAGGCAGAACTGTAGCTGAGTCCTGACTCTACTGTTTTCTTCAGAGAAAGATTACTCAACATGCCTGAGCCTCAGATTCCTTATCTATAAACTAGCAATAATAATAGTGTCTAACTTATAATGTAGTTATATTAGGTAATGCATGCAAAACTCTTTGTGTAGTAGCTGACACTTAATTACTCACTAAACGTTTCCCTTTAATTGGTTGGGAAAGAGCAACAAAAGTAAAACACATCTAAGCCAACTTAGAACAAGTACAGTGATTAATGAAGACTCCCCCCTCCCTCTACCCACACACACATACAAACAGGGAGGTTACAAAGAGAAGGTGGGCTTTATTTTAGCAAATAAAGATGAGCTGGTGTATTTCATTGTAACAAAGACAGCAGCAATGAGGGAGACCAGGGTATATAATGGTGAAATATTATGATCAGAGTAAAAAACACTCGATGGTGAGAGAGTAGTGAAATAATGGTGGAGATGGTTGATTGGAAATAAATATAGAGGGTAGTGATAGTTCTGATTTTCTGATAAAGATTTTGGACTTTGTATTAGAGTTTTCCAGAGAATCAATAGGATCGAGAGAAAAAGATTTACTCTAAGGAATTGGTTTCTATAATTTTGGTGGCTGACAATTCCCAAACCCTGGAAAATGAGTTGGCAAGCTAGAGATCCAGGAAAGCTAATGTGGTAGCTTCAGTCTGAGTCCAAAGCCTCAGAACCAGAAAGGCCTATAGTGTGGTTCTGTTCTAAAGGCTGGCAGGTTCACAACCTGAGAGGAGCCTATATTTTCAGTTTGAGTCTGAAGGCAGGAAAAAGTCAACGTCCCACTCTGAAGGCAGTTAAAACGGAAGAATTCTCTTATCGGTTGGAGGAAGGGTTCGTCAGCCTTGATGTTCTATTCAGAATTTCAATAGATTGCCCTCCCTCATCCAATCAGCTTTCCTCAGCTTACTGGTTTTGAATGTCAATATCATCTAAAAATATCCATAAATTCACTTAAAATGACATTTCACCAAATATCTGAGTGTCTTGTGGCCCAATCAAGTTGACATGTAAAATGAATCATCACCTAACTTTTGCCATTGGAAGATTGGAAACAGGGAAATATATAATAAAGAAAATGATGCATTAGGAGGAAACTTAGGGATTGATTTGTGTACTTCAGGATGCACGGAGGGGATTTTGGGTTTGGAGAGAAGACTATTCTAAAAAAAACCTAAAATGAGGTAACGATAACATCAATCTACATGGAAGAAGAAAAAGAGGAGAAAGAATATGAAAAGGGAAAGTATGTAATACTATTTGCTAAAAAATGTGTTTTCATATGTATGGATTTGACATGCATGAGTCTCTAGGTTTCTAGACTGATGATCTAATTCATTCATAAAAGAAGCAAAAGGACACTGACTAGAGATGGCAGACAAGAAATACACATATTAGATGTAGTTTTCCACGGTTAATTTTAGTTGACTACCTAATAGTCATTCCCTCTATATTTTTCCTTGTTGAAAAACTTGGGAAATTTTTATTGAGTGCTTCTCTGCAGTGTTCTTGTGTCCAAAGGCCAGATAAAAAGCCACATGGAAGTTGGACCCCTCTCCAGCCCCAGAATTTGAGTTTGATTAGTTTATGTCAGTCCTGGAAATTCTGTTTTTCTCTCATTTAATAATTTTGGAATAGATCTAGGATGCAATTTTGGTCAGCTAAATATAAGAGGTAATTTGATGGTAATTTTTAGGTTAAAGTTTTTTGTTTTGTTTGTTTTCCAGCCTAAAAGGATGGAAAGTAGTGCTAACCAGAAAGGAAAATTGATAAAGTGGATTATATTAAAATTCAGATTTTTTTTCTTAATGATGATCACAAGATACCATTATAAGATCGGGAAAAATAGTTCACAGAAAAGGAGGAAATATTTAAAATTAGATCTTTAAATAGCAATTTTAATACACAAAAAAGTCCTTCTGACTACATAGAAAAAACAGCCCAATAGAAAAAAAGGCAAAAGTTTGAATACACAACTTACAGCATGATAGTTATTTTATTTTATTTTATTTTCNGGCCCGATTTTATCTTCCCCGGTTCGCACTCACGTTAGAAGGCTCTCTCAGTGGATTCTGCGTCTTTTTTCTCCCAATCTCTCAGGTTTTGTAAGGTTTCCAATGGCTTCAGATCTTTTCTGTGTGATGTATGGGCGCGAGTGCAAGTACAGAGCTCCTTACTTCTCCGCCATCTTGCCCCTCTCTCTGATAGTTATTTTAAAAAAACAGAAATAATATATGCCCCAGTATAAAATAATGAACAAAAGATTTGTATGCATAAAATTTGTATATATAAAAGCTTTTGTATCTATAAGATCTGTAAAAACTTATAAAATCTACATATATTTGTGTAAAATGTTTTGTCCATATTTATATTATGTTGTATATTATATATGAAAAATGTTTAGCTTTACTAGTCATCAGGGAAATGCATAATAAAATCATGAAAGATTGCTAACACATACTTACCAGAGGGTTAGTTAAACTTTAAAAAAAGAAAAAGTAAGTGTTGAAAATCATGTAGAACAACTATAATTCTTATGTACAGTTAATAGGAATATAAGTTAACAAAACTTTTGTTACAGCTACTAAAACTGGACATGCATATACCTTTATCTAGCGATTTTAGTAAGTATTATATATGCATTTTTTCACCGAAGAAATGAANAAACTTTTGTTACAGCTACTAAAACTGGACATGCATATACCTTTATCTAGCGATTTTAGTATTATATATGCATTTTTTCACCGAAGAAATGAGGTCATTTGTTTGCCAAAGACATGTCCTAAAATGTTTGTAGCAAAATCATTAGAATTAAACAAAATTTTAAAACTACCTAAATGTTCATTAACAGTAGAATGAATTTTAAAAATCAGTATATTCATACAATGAAACATACTAAATGAGAATGAACTATAACGACATACAATATTGATGAATCTCCCTAACATTGTGATAAATGAAATGAGCCAGATGAAATATAGCCCTACATTTAAATAATATATAAAAACTGCAAATTAGTATATGCTATTAGAAGTTAAAGATAGTGGTCTTATACAGGATTGTGGGGATGACCATAATTAGGTGTGAGGTGGGTAGACTTCACGCTTGCTGGGAGACGACCTCACAGAAATTTTTATGAAACCTATTGAACCTATCAGATGTATTAGGATTCTCTAGAGAAACAGAACAAATGGAATATATATACACGTATGGAGAGAGCTATTTAAAGAATTAACTCACACAATTGTGGCAAGTTAGAAATCTGCAGTTAGGAGGACCTGGAGACTAGAGACACAGGGGAGAGTTCATGTTGTGGTTTTTTATTCCAAAGACTGTATTCTTCCTTGGGAGACCTCCATCTTTTAAGGCCTTCAACTGATTGGGTAAGGCCTACTCACATTATAAAGATAATCTTTTTTAGCCATGTTGTACTGTTTTAAACATTAGCTACATCTAAAATATCCAGACTGATATTTGACCAAACAATGGGGTACCATAGTCTAGCTGATATAAAATTAACTATCGTAGGATACCCCATGTCAAGTTAGCACCCACACACATCTCCTTAAATCATAATCTCCAGATAAATACAATAACAAGATCATAATTCCACTTAACATGATACAGCTATCCTGTATAAAACCAAAAATACCCTTTCCCCAGAATATGATGGGAAGTCCTTGGGTGATGTTCACTCTTCTCTTTGGTAACCAGTAACTTAAATAGTATGATATAAAGTCAATACATCTTATGTTATATGAGGGAGTAAGAGGAAAGAAAATGTATTTGTCATACACACACAAACATATTCATAACAGAATAAGGAATGAATACTCAAATTATAGATATTGATTCTATAACTGGTCACATGGCTATTGCTCGTATTTAGAACTATCTTCTGTTCCTATTCCCTTTGCTCTCAGCAAGCACCTCAGCTAGTCATGGCTCTTTACCTAGAGGGTGATCCAAACCTTTGTTCCCTAAGGATCTGGGCCATTGATAATGTTGCCTGAATTGGGTTGTTGTTTTCCATCGACCATTTTCATTTCCATCATGATATGGTACTGCTAACAGATGTCCTAAGAGACAGACTGTATTCTAGGCATATTCTATAACCCCATTGTGGAGTGGCAGTTCAGTTTTCTCCTGGTATTCAGGACCAGTCACCCAAAATAACCATGTGTCTGTCCATCTTAATTTCCTGTTCAATGAAATCATTGTTGCATCTCCTGGCAGGAGCATCCTCCCTTTGGAACTAAGATCTCTAGAACAGCAGAGCATGAGGTCATGGAGAAAGGAAGCAAAAGTTTTGCTGGGCCACTAGGAGTTACACAGTGGTATAGACTCCCATTATAAAATAACATCACTCTCCTTTCCACCCCTTGATCCCTAGCTCCATGGATCCTGGCTATGGGAGAAAAAGTACCATCCATTGGATGCGGATTTAGCACATATGCATCCTTCTGAAGAACCTTGCTTCAGACCCTCCTGGTATCCCCACCAAGACTGGTAACTGTGTCTTCAAAAAAGACCATGTCTTCAAAAAAGACCATTTCACCAACTGTATCAAGCCAGATGCTTGATTATCCAGTTATACACCAAGAATGAATGCCAGGACTTCTAGAAGCCAGCCCAAGATTCAAACAACATCCCTACCTGACCGTGACCCTTCAAACACAACCAGAGATGCTGGATCATACAACACAGGTAGGAGAACAGCTGGCAGTGCAGCCCAAATCTGTTGCAGAGCCTTCTCTTGTTGGGGTGCTATTCAAAAAAAAACCTTTGGGGGTCACTAAGTAAAATAGCATACCCAGATGGGGAATGTTGTCTCCCAAATCCAAAGAGTTCCACCAAGCACTGTGCCTCTTTTTGGGTTGTAGGAGGGGCCAAATGCAAGAATTTATTTATCCTAGAAGGGTTATCTCCTACATGTCCTATACAACAAAACCCCCAGAAAGATCACTGAGGTAGAGGCCCCTGAAATTGTCAGATTTATATCCCATCCTGTGACATACAAGTATCTTACCAATAAGTCTAGGGTAGTTGCTACTTGTTGTTCAGTAGGTCCAATCAGTCTGTCAGCAGTGTTCTGGATCAGTAGAAGGGAAAGAGCAACCGAGATTCCTGTGAACTAAATTATGACCTAGGGCTGGAGAGTTGGTACGCCCCTGAGATATGACCATGAAGGTATATTTCTGGCATCGCTATGTGAAATCAGCTTTTGGTAGTGGTATACCGACAAAAAAAAAAAAAACATTTTCCATATTAATAGCTGCATACCAGTTACCAGAGTATGTGTTAATTCGATCAAGCAATGAAAGCCACTTCTGGTACACCAGCGATTGAAGTCACCACCTGGTTAAGCTTATGATTATCGTTTGTCATTCTCCCAGGTCCACTTGTTTTCTGCACAAGCCAAATAGGCAAGTTGAAAAGAAATGCGATAGGAATCCTGTTCAAATCCTTGATGGTGGCACTGAGTTTTACACTTCCTCCAAGAATGCAGTATTTGGTTTACCACTTTCTTGCATAAAGGCAGTTCTAGTGGCTTCCACCTGGTCTTTCTTCCTATCATACCCCTTACTCCAGGAGTCAAGGAACCAATGTGTGGTTTATGCCAGCTGTTGAATATGTTTATTCCACTTATGAATTCCAGGATTAGGAAAATGACTACAACATCAGTTTGGGGACCCACTGTGTGACAAGTAGGAATTAAAATTCTATTATCTGGTCTCCATAAGCCCTACTCTGAATGGTAGAGCACAGTGAAGTTTGGGTTTCCTTGAATTTGTGTCAGTACAAAGCCAGTGTTCAATAACCTGATTATTTTATGTTCCCTAAGGTACAGTCATTTTGGCTGTAGGTACCTTTGGAGAAGCTACAAATTTTTGACAGCGTAACCGGGTTCTTCCTCCAGAGGACCCACCCTCCCTACTCATGAGGTTCTGGGTTTGCACACTGACTCAAATCTGGGAACTGATAGGTCATGACTCTGTTTTTATTATTCAAGTCAGGCTTTAGTTCACTTGACCTAGGACTCTCCTGCTTCTACAAATTGAATAAGAATGCTTTTAAATTATATTTTAATCTTTAAGTCAATTCCTTGCCCAGCATGGGGCTTGATTTCACGACTGTGAGATCAAGAAATCACATTCTCTACAGACTGAGCCAGTCAGATGCCCCATCCCCAAGTAAAAATTTAAAAGACTTTACATCTATTTGATGCCTAGGAACACTGTGCTCAACTAGCTAATTTCTATGTTCTTTTCTAGTAAGGCTCTTCTGATTGCTGCTTTGGCTCTGCTCTCCCTACGACAACCGCACCTACCGTGTCTTTTCTTAAGTGCGTTCACTTGCCCTCTGCCCTTTTGCATTTTTAGGTTTCCTGATTCAGTGGTAGCGGCTCCCACCATACTTTCTCATCTATGGAGAAGAGTGACTATTAAGTTGCTCAAGGATGTGGGGGCTGCCCTCTCAGATTTCTCACAGTCAAGCTATGAACCTCCAAGAGTGAGTGAGAAGGTCCTACAGGATAAATATACCAACATCCCAACTTCCTAAGCCTTTCTATCCTTTTACCAAGACAATTCTGGCATTTCTACCTACTATGGTATTGGCCACCTTTTGGTCTATGTTTCAGCCAACCAGTCTTTTTTAATCCTCTAAACTGCAACATTACATTCAGGTTCTCTGCTTAAAGGGCTGTTGCCAATAAATTCAGCCTGAGTAAATCTTATGTTCCCTCTACCATTATTCCTTACCCTCAATATCCATTGCCACGCATATTCTCTGGATTTCTGCCTGGATAAATTGGAAAAAATATGCCGTTATGTTGGAGTATAACCCATCTCTTCACAGGCCACACTTTGTACCTCAGTTTTCAGGGCCTGCTGGGACTGGAGTGTAATTCCAGGTCTAGAAACTAACAAGAGCATCAGGGTGGGGGGACCTGAAGAGAATTAGCAGTGTTGCAGTTACGGCAGGGAGGCCATTCTAGTTGTCTCAGGCAAAGCAGGGTCAATCTTCTTAGAGAGGGATATAATGGTTAGTTTTCACGGGCAAAAGAGACTCCTCAGAATTTAGGCGTTCAGTGTCTCCAGTTTCATCAGGAGCTTCTTATGTTTCCATCCCATTTTGAGAATTCTATCTCAGTCAATACCCTTATTTAAAAAATATTGTTTATTGTTTTTGAGAGACAGAGATACAGAGAGAGAGAGAGCGAGAGAGATACAGAGACAGAGAGTGAGAGAGACACAGAGCAAGACAGAGAGCGAGAGCAAGAGAGAGAGAGACAGAGACAGAGAGCGAGAGAGAGACAGAGAGCGAGAAAGCAAGCAGGGGACGGGCAGAGAGAGAGGGAGACATAGAACATAAAATCCAAAACAGGCTTCAGGCTCTAAGATGTCAGCACAGATCCCAACATGAGGCTCTAACTCCCAAACCATGAGATCATGACTGGAACTGAAGTCAGGCGCTTCACCGACTGAGCCACCCAGGTGCCCCAATGTCCTTATGTTAACAGCAGCACTCAGAGGTTGGGATTTCAACTTACTTTATAATTCAGCCACTCTTAGAATGAGACTCTGGGTTTGGTTTTCAACCCTTTCAGCTCTGCAGCTACATGTAGGAGATAAGGGTTTCTTTTAGGACAGGCCCAGAAAACTTCAGGTCATTTATGAGGTACTTAAGCTGAGAGATGGAATATCAGGCTATCCTTTTCTTTCTCTACTTTGTCCAGCAAAATTAGGAGTAACCAATCAATTATAAGTTTGACCAAAGTATTCTAAGGTTTAAAATCGGTCATTTCCTATGTGTACATATACACACACATACCACTTCTGTTTGTGCTTGTGTATATGTGTGTGTGTATATATATATGCGTATATATACATATATACATACCATCTCTTTCTGTGTGTATGTATTTGTGTATATATATGTATATATACATATATAATTCAATTTTTAAAAGTTCTCAAATCTCTTATTTTTAAAGACATCAGAGAGTCACTTTGGTTCTTGAACATTGTGAAAGTTATTTTTGAAATGGCTGCATCCATCCTGTAACTAAGAGGCGGTGAGCCTTCACAGGTGAAAAGAACCTGGACCTTTCATGACATTGTTGATTCATTGAATCAAGCAACCATCAAATGTCTGATCACTAGATTTTATATTGTATGAAATTATAAATATTTCTATTATGTAAACTTCAATTTAAGTCTTCTGTTACCTGCATTAGGTCTTTTTGACTGATGCACATGTTGTGGACAGTCGACCAGAAATATTTGAATCAGCACATCTTCTTGCAGGAGAAAACACTGGCTTTATATACCTTTATATGATACATTGTTAAAAAGCTCAGGATAGTGCCAGAACTAGAATCCAGATGATCCTGATTGCAAGTTCATGGTTTTTTCCCCCTCTTCATTATTCAATGAATGCATATCTTAAATGTCCTTCTTTGTTCTGCTAGCAAGGTCTATTATTCATATGTGCTTTTCTTCATTTCTTTCCTGAAAGATAACCTGAAAAAAAATGTTTAAAATATTTTTCTAATTAGTAGCTAGTGGTTTCTAGATATGACATTGTCTTGTACCAAAGAGGTTAATTTTTTCTTCATATTCTGACAACATAAAATAAAAATTCTGAATGAACTCAGTACTGTTTCTTACCTATCCATCTCACAGATGGGTTGTCTAAAACTATCATCTGTTTCACACAGAGCACATCCATCTAGTTCTGTGAAAGTTTCAAAGAATAACCCAAGCTGAACTGAAATTAGCTCTTTGTCACAGCTTTCCAATCTGTCAAATGTGTAGGATGAAAGATGATTGGCAAATAGTGTGGCATGTCAGCTCCTGAATAAAACACAGTAAAACCTGAAAAGATATTTTGATGACCAATAGATTCCTGAACCTATGCTGTACATAATAAACATTGAAAAGTTTAAAAAGTCATAAATATTCAGTATAGTTATATAAATCTTGTCATAAATTTTAGTAAGTTATTTATCCTATTGAATCTTCCCATTTAGAATCTTATACAAAAGGGGAATTATAGAATATTAGACATGATTTGAATGTCAGACCTCATTGAATCCAAGCCCATGATTTTAAAGATGAAGAACTGAGGTCCAAAAAGGTCTGTAATTACAGAACTGATCAGAGGTAAGGTTGTAACTTGATACTGCTTTTTATTAATCAGTGGTAGACAGAACACCAAGATGTTATTTAAATTGCCCAAGTTCTCCCAGTTAAGACATTAGGAAGCCAGTATTCAAATAAAAGTTTTTCTGTCTCCCAAGTTCACACTCTCCGCCATAAGATACTTCAACATAGAATTGTGAGGTTTTAACATTTAGTTATTCAGTTTATCATTTAGAATTTATTTAGAAAATTGAGTGACTTTTAAGCTCTACGCATTGGACTAAATAGTAGATATACAATTGTGGATATATAACCATGGTCTTCAGTTGCATTAAATAGACAAAGTATGTAGATAGTGAGGGAAGAATGTGGAGATGGTGGAAAGTGGAAACAAGATAGCATTACCTGAAAAGGTGAATAAAAAGTGATTATCTTCTGACCTCACAGGATTAAGCAAGGGGAGTCTTGGTTTTGATTTTGAGGAGAGATGAGAGGAAGAAAAACAGTGGAACGTATCTGAAAGGGAATGGTACATGTAAAATGCATTGGATTAAGAAAGAGCTGTATGTGTTGAATGAACTGTGGCTGGTGCATAGAGAGAAATGAGCAATGGTATGGAATGAGGGTGGAGAGATAGGACAAGAAAACATATGTAGACTCAGTCGTTTAAGAGAGGAGTTTGAAAGACACAATATCAAATATTTGAGAGACCGCAGATATATAGTTCTCTTGGAGTCAGTTGATATATAGTAAGATTGTTAGGTGATGTTGAGAACCTACTTGAATTTTGAGATCATGAATTTGAAGTGTAACTCTTTGTGGTAGGTTAATAAATGTTCCCCCCAAAGTATCAGATCCTAAATCCTGGCACCAGTGAATGTTAACTTACATGGTAAAGTTTTTGCAAGATGTGATTAAGGATGTGGAATTGAGGAAATTACCTCGGAATGTTCAGGTAGATGATGGCATAAAAGTGAAGCAAAGGAACTTTATACACAGAAGAGGAGGAAAAAATGTGACCTTAGAGGCAGAAACTGAAGTGATCTTGCCACAGGGTAAGTAATGCCAAGTCACCAGAAGCTGGAAAAGCCAAAGAACAAATTCTCTAGAATAGGCTCTGGAGGGGGATGGCCCTGACAACATCCTGAGTTCAGTCCAGTGGTAATTATTACAAACTGTGGCCTCCAGAGCTGTGAGGGAGTAATTTTTTGTTTTAGGCAAAGAAGTTTGTGGTGATTTGTTACAATAATTCTAGGAAACTAATATACTGTTCTATCTAGTTGCATGATTTTCTAGCTGCTCTGGTATATTGATAGAAAGGATGGATGGTTGAGTTATTTTTGTAAGCATAATGGAGGCAGAAAGGAGAATGAAATCCTGGGTATTTTCAAAGTAATTGTTGTTGTATTGAAACATGGATTCTATGCTGGTCTTGAGGAAAAATGAAGATTAAATGGGACTGACAGGTAAAGTATGAAGGCATTATGGGCTAGAGGTGATGAATTGGTCGAACTATTTTTAAGTGTACTTATTAGCAGTCATTAAATGCTAAATGAAATGAAATTCGTTATCAAGTTCAGGAATCTTGTGTTTTGCAAAACTCAAAACTTAGTGCTGAATTACCATTAGTGGAGATTACAAAAAGTGTTGGGAATTGAAGTCTTGACCAAGAAAGTCATTTACCCAGGACATCATTAGGAACTTCACCCTGTACAGTTAAAATTGAAGTATTAGAATCACAAGGATATCTACTTATAAGATATTGGATTCAAGTATTCATAGATAAATTAGCCAAAGAATGAAACACTTCAGGGGCACCTGGGTGGCTCAGTCAGTTAAGCATCTGACTTCAGTCGAGGTCTGTGGGTTCAAGCCCCTAGTCATGCTTTGTGCTACTGCCAGCACAGAGCCTGGAGCCTGTTTCAGATTCTGTGTCTCCCTCTCTCTCTCTGACCCTCCCTGCTTATGTGCTCTCTCTCTCAGAAATAAATTTAAAAAAATGAAACATTTCAAATATTTTGGTTCCCTCCATATTCCTTCTGTATGAGAAAATTACTGTAAATTTTAATATTCTGATTTAAAAGGTCGGCTCAAAAGGAGAACTGGGTATAGCATTCCACATTAAAAGATAAAATACTCAAAATATAAAGAAAAAACACTTTATATTTGGGGTGAGTCGTATTCTTAATTTTTAGTTGGAGCTTTCTAATTGTTTTCCATAAAACGTACTTTAGGTATAAATAGGTCTTGCTGGAACTCTTCTTATGTGGAATGGTTAGACTGTATGCTCATAAATATAAGACCATCAAATTACTTTCGTTCATAAGCATTTTTTCCAAGTACATTATCTCTGATACTTAAATCATTGTTAGTGTAAAGTACTGAACATAGGCCTTAATTCCATGCCAGGTAGCTCAGCTCAATTCAATTTAATATGACCTCTGCATACAATATTTACTGAGCATCTATTCTGTACAAGGCCTGTGGCTGACCTGAAGAAATTTCCACGCAGGATTGATCCTCTGCCCACGATAATCTTACACTTCAGTAAAGGTGAAGCTTAAAGGAGTATGATGTTCTATGGACTAATGATCTCCTAAATTTATGCTCCCGTCTAGGCCAGCCACCTTTACCCTTCCTGTTACTCCACAGGATCAACCAGAGGAAAAAATTCACAATAGAGTCTGTCTGGGGATTAATGTCTTTGAGAGCTAGGAACGATAATGAGTAATCATCTTTACCAAAGGTATTAAGATATTCCTATTCCAAAATAACCTTGGAATGGAAAGTTCAAGTTGGGGTATGGAGCTAGAGCCTTATACCATATCCATATCTGAATCCCTTGTTCTACCCTCCGAATAGTTTTCCCCATTCCCAAACTCTCAAAACCTTTTAGTTTCATCTTTTTATTCAAAGTTCATAGCTATAATAGAGCCAATTCTTGCTGCTTTGCTATAGGGCATAGTCTCTTGAAATCTGCAATTTCTTTCTGACATCAATGATGTACTTAATATTTAATAACCAGCTCTACAGTGAGGGATTGGGCTTTATTTGTAATCTTTGCCAAGTTCCATGGTGTGAATACTTCCTATATGGCTAATTTCAAACTGCCAACCTAAAGTCACTGAAGGCAGTGTTGGAAAGAGATGTACAATAGTTCATTATCGTCCAGTATGCCTACCATAAATATCCAATAGATGTAGGTAACCTTGGACATAGTTGTAAGAAAATAGTAAAATAACTAGGAAGTGATAAGTCTGAGTATTGTCACCATTTTTATTTTTTATTTTTAAAAAATTTTTAATGTTTATTTTTGAGAGAATGTGAATGGGGGAGGGGATGAGAGAAGGAGACACAGAATCCGAACCAGGTTCCAGGCTCAAACTTTCAGCACAGAGCGTGACATGGGACTCCAACCCATGAGCCATGAGATCATGACGTGAGCCAAAGCCGGACACTTAACCGACTGAGCCACCCAGGCACCCTTTCATTTTTAAATATAACTTAGTTAATTGTACATAATTAGATTAATTTTAATATTGACTACACTTAACAACTGGCCTGAAAACTCCTTAAAATATTAATAATCAGTTCTTATGACTTAGTATGAGCTGATCGCACAGTCCACTGACTGGAACGCTATCAAAATGGCACTTGTGGTATATATCCACCATTTTATATCACAACTCCCAGTTTTTTGGTTGTGTTTCTTTTTTTTTCTTTTTTCTTTTTGTCATGTTTTCTAAGACCATATCTGAAACCACTTGCTCTGAAAAGGCATAAGGAAGCATAAACTTTCTGAGACTTATACCCTGTATGGTAGAAATGATTCTAAGATGACCTTCAAATAAATTCTTGTATAGTCCCCTCTTAAATGTGGGTGGGAAACTGTGACTGACTCCTAGCAATGGTGATAAAATAGTCACTCCCATGACTGAAAGATGACACCTTAGATGACTGAAGAAGAATATCCTTTCCTGAAGCAGGCTGCCATGTTGTAAGAGGGTCTGTGAGAGCCACATGGCAAGAAACTGAGGGATGCTGGAAGAGCCAAAATTAGCCCCAGCTTAAAATAGAAGGAAAGAGCGGAACTTTGTCCCATAACTTTGAGGAACTGGAATTCTTCCAACAACCATGTAAGTTCATAGAAGATCTGGAGCTCCACACAGGAAGTTGCTGGGTGTAGATTATTTTAAACTAAGTTTCTGATAACTTGTTATGCAGCAATAAAAAAATGCCAAAACCTAATATACTACTTACACATGAATGAGAACATTTTCGGTGTGGAAATCAAGTGGAAATTTAAACTTTTCTCCAGAATTTTGAAAACTTACCCCTTCCTGTGTGACTAAGCTTTTTAAATACCATGCTGATTCCTATTCTTTTATAGACCACCTCTTTTGCCTCTGTAAAAGCTTCTAGAAGCTTTTTATTCTCATTTTCCTGAAATTCCATTAAAAAGTTAACAGCTTTTTTGAACCACAAATCATCACACAACTCAGATTTAAAATTTTAAATTTAATGGTGTTGGTGTACTCACAGTCCGGTGCAACCATAACCCGAATATATTTTAGAATACTTCTTCACCTCAAAACAAAACCCCATCTGACTGGCAGCCTTCTTCATGTTCCCCCAATCCCTGCAACTTTAGGCAATCACTCTTTCACTGTATGTCTTATGGGGTTGCTTATTTGGATATCTTCTATAAAAGGAATCAAAGCACATGTGGTCTTTGGTGACTGGATTCATTTTGCATAATATACTCAAGAGTCATCTAGGTCATAGCATTTATTGTCCTTTATATTTAGTGCTAAATATTCTGTTATATGGATATATCACATCTTAACCATTCATCAGTTGGACAGTTTGAGTGTTTCTACTTTTTGGCTATTATAAGTAATGCAGCTATGAATATCTGTGTATAGTTTTCTATTGGATGTATGTTTTTACTGGTCTTAGGTATACAGATAAGGATGAAACTACTGGGTCGTACGGTAAATCCTTATTTAATCCTTTGAGAAACTGGAAGAGTGCTTTTTCAAATGTTTGCAACATTTTTCTTTTCTACCAGCTTTTCCTGATGCTTCCACTTTTTCCACATCCTCACTTACTCTTCTCTGTCTGATAATAGGCATCTTAGTAGAGAGTGGTTTCTCACTGTGTTTTTGATGTGCATTTTTCTGACTGCTAATGATGCTGAGTACCCTTAAACTTGCTTACTAGCCACTTGTATATGTTCTTTGGAGAAACACCAATTCAAATCCTTTACCCAGTTTTAATTGGGCTCTTGCTTTATCACTGAGTTGTAAAAGTTTGTCTTACGTATTCTGGATTAAGTCCTTTATAAATTTATGAAAATGTGTTTCTCTTTTCTCCCCCCACTTTCTTGATGGCTTCTTTTGAAACACCATTTCATTGTAAATGAAATTTACAATGTAAAGGTATGTAAAACATGCCATTTTTTTTCTTAGCACTTACATAGGTATAAGCTCCATATGAGTTAACTTTATTGTATACTATGAAGCAGAAATCTAAATTCCTTTCAATTTGGCTATCTAGTGATCCCAGCATCATGTGTTAGAAAGACTTTTTTTTCCTTACTGTCATCAAATTTGGGAACTTTCAGTCAAACATCTTCTAGTTTTTTAAGCTCTGTTTCTTTTTCTTCAGTCTATTCCCATTGTTTTTCAGACTGATTATTCTCATTCTATTTTATAGTTCACTGATTCTTCCAATTCAGACATAATCTACTCAAATCTACTTTAAGGACTATTTCATTTTGGCTATTAAACTATATGTGAAGTTACTTTGACAAATTTGTCAATTTCCATTTGCTTCTTATTTATAATTTCTAACTCTTTATGGGTATTCACTTTCTGATGAGATATTGTTGTCTTAGCTTATTTTAAGTATGGCTTCTTTTAGTGATTTGAATGTGGTTATAGTACCTGTTTTGAAGTCTTTTTCCTTTAAATTCTGTATATCTTTTCCTAGTCCTATCCTGGGCTCCTGTTTGTTTTTTTTTTTTTTTTTTTTCAGGTATATGAGTCATATAGTCATACTTCCCGATTTTATTACATGTCTCATAAATTTTTTTTGAAAGTTTGATATTTTAGGGAACCTGGATGGCCAGTCCGTTGCATGCCTGACTTCTGATTTTTAGCTCAGGTCATAATCCCAGGGTTGTGGGATCGGCCTCATGTCACAGTGTAGAACCTGTTTAAGATTCTCTTTCTTTCTTCCTCTACCCCTCTCCTCTGCTAGCATGCACCCTCTCTCTAAAATTAAAATAAAATTCAAAATTAAAAGAAAAGCTGATACTTTAGGTAATACATTGTAACTGTGGATGCTTATTCTCCTTACCTCTTTCTGGGTCTTGTTTAGTTATTGGCTCATTTATCTGTTTAGTGAATTGAGTAGATTATTTTAGTGAAGGCTATTTCCCTGTCAATGTGAACCTACTGATCTTCTTCCTCAAAGTGCAGTTTGGGCAAGAGCAGAGTCACTCTGGGATGATGGTGATTTTAACAGTTCTCTTTGGTCGGCTTTCTCTGATCTCTTGGTTAAATCATCTGCTTACTTTAATATCCCACTCAATTTTAGGCTCCTCCAATTGCTGGCTGATGGTTCTATTGTTTTCAATAGTCCCCTGGGGCATGAGTGGCATTACACTCTGATACAAATAAATCCAAGCAGGTAGTTTTTGACACCAGCCTTTAAGGATTTTTCTGACCACAGGAGGGCTCTTTTTAGCTGTCTCTTTCCATGGTTCTCTCTGTTAAGATAGTTGGCCTATAGTTTAGATTTTGATCTGTCATAAAGCTACCAGCCTCCTCATAATTGCTTAAAACCAAAAACTCCATTTCTTTCTTTTTACTCTTTATTTCTCCTTGCCAGCCATACCGCTGGAACTTCCTAAGAGTTTTACAGGGAATGTCAGATCCTGCCTTTACTGCTTTTAGTGTGAGTGTTCTTCAAAGCAGGTTTTTCAACTCCTACTGTCTGTATGCTCCCATGTACTATCTGTTAAAAAATGTAGATTTCAGTTATACAGATGACTTTATATTATTTTGGAAAACGTTTAAGGAAGAGGGGAATTTCAACAATGTTATTGTGTGTGTGTACACACACTCTCTCTCTCTCTCTCTCTCTCTCTCTCTCTCTCCCTCCCTCTCCTCACCCTTCATTTCTCCTATAATGGAATTTGTTGAGTCTGTAAACCCCTGAGAAGGTTAAGGGGATTTCAGTGATTGTCTGGCTGTTCTGACGTAATACTGTGATTCATAGAGAAAAATGCCATTTTCATATGGTTGGCTAAAGGAACAATTTTTAAAATTTGAGGCATTATTTACTAGATTGATGCAGCAAAATTTTGGAATGTATATCTTAGTGCTTTGAATGAAAAAGGTTACCTTAAGACCTTGAGGATTTGGTTACGACAAGGGGCTTAGAATGGGCTATTGAAGAGAACCAAAGAAAATGTCAAAAAGGAGGGGCACCAGGGTGGCACAGTCGGTTGAGGGCCGACTTTGGCTCAGGTCATGATCTCAGCCTCTGAGTTCCAGGCCCACATCAGGCTTTGTGCTGACAGCTCAGAACCTGAAGTCTGCTTGGATTCTGTGTGTCCCTCTCTCTGCTCTTATCCCACTTGCACTCTGTCTCTGTCTCTCTCTCAAAAATAAACATTAAAAAAAAATGGAGTCTATGTCAACCTGCTCCATTCTCTGTCCAGGGACTGTCTTTGTTTCACTAGCCTTTCATAGATAATTTATAATTGGAATGCAGTCCTGAGATCTACCCCAGGTGGTTTGGAATTCAGGATATATTTGTCTTAGGATGGTTCAGAATGATGGGCCTACATGAGAGAAATTTAAATGAGAGGGAAAAAAATGGATAAAAGTCACTTACATAGAGATGTTATATGGGAAGTGGCATTTTAATAGTTGGTGACACATCATCCTGCAACCCAGGGCACTATCCAGAGGATAGGACTGGAGACCACAGTTGGAAAAGTGTGTGTGTGCATGCATGTGTGTGTAAGAGAAAGGGCACATGTGTATTAGGGGTAGGGTGAATATGTAGAAACAGCCTGAAACATTAGAAAGAAAACCATGAAATCAACTCTGAAATGGTGTTGAGTCAGGATGTTGGAATTCTCATTTATTTCCCCACCCCCACTATTGAATGTGAAAACTACAATAAATGAAGATCACCTGCTCCTTAGAACTAATACAAGTAGACTTGCCCTTCCTCTATAGCTCTGGCACCTAAGCCCACTTACAAAGTTTTATTTTTCCACATCTCTTAGACCCAGGTTCTTTGATTTCCCTTAATATCATATAAAGTGTAGAAATCTAAAAAAGCTCCAGTTCTTCCTGTTTCTCCTGAGACGTCTGTGGTCCTTGTGTCTGTACCTTTAGACATCAACTGCTTTCTCCATCTTGATGCAGGTATTTTATGAATGCTTCTGTCAGTCCCAAGGGTGCTTATTGATCAAAAGAGACTCATAGAGTAGTGCCTACCAGTTACCAAGTAAATGTCATTTGGATTAAAACATTCTCTGAAAGAAACTAGTGTAAGTAAAAACTGCTCATAGGCAACATTTCATGCCCCTGTCAGTAATTCAAAAACTTTGACCATTTTACTTTTTAAGGATTTCTAAATGAGTAGACTCGCCAGATAAGTTCTCTAAATAATTTCATACTCTGCATTCAAATCATTTTATTAAAGAAAAGGTAGTATATTGGATTATTTAGTTTCTTCTAAACTATTTTTCAAATAAACTATAAAATGGCTCCACCATGTGGTTGAAGCATGCATTTTGTTCTCAGAAATCTAACCAGGAAACAATTCGGTGAGTCAGGCCAGTTAATGTCATTAATTCATTCAACAAATATTTATTGAGACCCTGCTATGTTCTTTTTCCTGGAAGGCTATAAATAAAACAAATGCTACCTCTGACTCCTATGTATCACATTCACTTCACATTTTCATTGGGTCAGCAGACTCGATCAAATATTAAATACAAAAGCATTTTTTTTTTCCCACTTGTTTTTATTGGTATAAGAAAAAGAAGGCAGGATAGATTTTAGTTCTGGCTTTGACATTGACCAGCTGTGTAAAAGTACTTTTCTATACAGTACTAAGCTTTTTGGAAGTTTTCCCAGATAAATGGCTCCTAACTCAAATAGTACCATAAAACAATGAAGATGCTTTCCTTGGGTGGTTGAGTGGTTGGGAGATAAGGGGTGTAACAACAGCATATACTTATATATTCCAAACTTTCCCTGAAAGATGGAGGGTAGATTATAGCCTCCTTGAATGTTACCTGTGGTCTCAATGGTCCACCTATCAGTAAAATTAAAATATATAGAATTAGATTATTTCCAGCATCTCTTCTAGCTACAACAATATTTGGCTCTTATGATAATAATTAATAAAAGAACCAATCCCAGGGTAAAGCTAGAATTTATATTCAAGGCTTCTGTGTTCTGAGCCCTTCCAGTACATCCACTGAATGCTACGGTTGCTGAATTGAAGCAGCTATCAAAATCCCTCTCACATTTGAAGTCTTCATTCAGGTTCTTCTAGATAACATCAGACAGAAAATTTTCCTTTTCTCCCCCCCTCTGTTTCAATAATTAATATTAGCTATCATTTATTAAACTCACATTTAGCATCAGGCATATAAGCTCTTTATTTTTTTAAGTTTATTTTGAGATAGCAAAAGAGAATGAGCAGAGGAGGGGCAGAGAGGGAGAAAGAAGAATTTGACAGTGCAGAGCCCAACACTAGGCTTGATTCCATGAACCGTGAGATCATGACTTGAGCTGAAATCAGGAGTCAGATACTTAATTGACAGAACCACCCAGGTGTCCCTCTAACTAAGTTCTTTAAATGCTATTATCTTTCAGCATCTTGGAAAGAGAAAGCTAGACACATGTAACTAGATTCAGTGCACAGAGCCCTAAGATTTAGGACAGAGGTTAGAGTTTGTTCAATGCAATGGCAAGTCAGGAAGTGAGCTCTGGAATAAGACTATGGGTTCTTATTTTGGGTCTACAATTTACTTTGTGACTTTGGTGAATACTTTTATGAGCCTGTCTGACACCTTTTAGAAAGTTAATTACATGACAGTTTTCACCTATAAGATCATTACACTTGATCTGTGATCATCTAAAAGAAAAGATGAACTTTTATTTTCTTTGCTGTGTTTTCCCACAGTGTAACCTCAAATGTACTGTCCATACAAAAGAAGTACTTTTTGACATGCCATCTAAATATTGGGTATATTGCCCTGGACTCTCATTAAATATTAATGGGGGAATTTGTGGATGTTTACTGGGNAGAGTGTGTGTGTGAGCGGGGAAGGAACAGATTGAGAGACACAGAATCTGAAATAGGCTCCAGGCTCTGAGCTGTCAGCACAGAACCTGATGCAGGGCTCAAACTAACAAACCACAAGTTCATGACCTGAGCCGAAGTCAGATGCTTAACCGACTGAGCTACCCAGGCGCCCCTAAAGGAAAGCTTCTAAATTCAAATGTAGGCAGATATGGGAGACACAGTCTAACTGATTTGCTCTGTATTTGTGTTTCTTCAGATAATTGTCTTTTTTATTTTATATTAATCAAAAACATTTTTTTTTAACATTTACTTATTTTTGAGACCGAGAGAGAGAATGAGCTGGGGAGGGGTAGAGAGAGGGAGACACATAATCTGAAACAGGCTCCAATTTCTGAGCTGTCAGCACAGAGCACAATGCAGGGCTCAAACCCACGGACCACGAGATCATGACCTGAGCCGGTCGGACGCTCAACTGACTGAGCCACCCAGGCACCCCTTTTCAGATAATTTTCTGTCTTATTTTGTGATGTGTCCAATTGGACAAATGCATCCATTTTTTTAAGGGATGATTTCCTGACAAGACTATTAATTGATTTTCAAAGGTTATAAAGTCCTTCACAAACTGATTAAGAAGGAACAACAAAAAGAGCTGAAGTTGGCTGAAAAATGGTTTCAGACCGTCCCATGAAAATAGTGTACCATGAATTGCCTAATAACATGGCCGGGCAGCTCCAGGACAGGAGGGAAGGTGTTAAGGTGAAAGTCTTTTCTACTTTGAAGGTTAGCTCTTTATATAAATGGAGTTTCACTATGCTTTTTTTCCCCCTAACTTTTCCAAAGTGTTGTGCCTTCCTTGAGTTCTGTGACCATCTGTGGGTGTCTTGAGAGTGTGATCTGTGTGGTTGGGCGGGGGATGGGGGGCGGTGAGGCACGTAAGCCCCAGTATGTTGTGTTGGATGAAAGCAGCACCTTTATAAGTGGTTTCCCATCTACTTCTCTCTCCACTCTCCTTTGTACAGTGTCAGAATAAACTTTCATTCATTCATTCATTCTGAGAGACAGACAGACAGAATACATGTGAGCAGGGAAAGGGCAGAGAGAAAGGGGCAGAGAATCCGAAGGAGGCTCCACACTGTCAGCACAGAGCCTAATACCTGGCTCAGTCCCACCAACGATCATGACCTGAGCTGAAATCGAGAGCTGGACACTTAACCTGAGCAACACAGGTACTCCCAAAATAAACTTTCTCATGAAACTTTGATCATGTTACACTTCTCCTAAAAAAAAAAAAAAAAAAGAGAGAGAAAAGAAACACAAAAAACAAACAAAACATTGCCTTTGAATTAGGGTAAAACTAGTCAGCCTGCCATTTGAGTTTTGTCAGTGAAACCACTGTCTGTCTCAGTGCCAATTCTCGCACTTTCCCTCTCTGTCTCAGTGCCAATTCCCGCACTTTCCCTCTCAGTACCTTATATTCCAGCCACCTTTCATTTCACTCTCCCTGATCACACCTCCACCATTTTCTTCTCTATGGTTAGACCTTTATTTATGCCATTTCTTTGATCTGAAATGTACTTGTTGCTACCTACTTTCTAGCTTTTCCTGTGCTGGGTACAGTAGATTTAAGAACTGAACTTGATCAGTATATCTAAACTAAGAACAAAACCATTTTACTCAATTCTCTTTCTCTCTACCCACCCCCCACTTCCTACCTCCGCCAACCACCAGTTTGTTCTCTGTATCTATGAGCTTTTTAAAAATTGTATTTATTTTTAAAGTCTGCATGTATCCTATAGTATTTTGTATTTCTTGCCTGGCTTACTTCGCTTAGTATAATGGCCTCAAAGTTCATTCATGTTGTTGTAACTGGCAAGATTTCATTCTATTCTTCTAATATACCATTGTGTCTATATACTGCAATTTTTTATTCATCCATTGATGGATGCTTAGGTTGTTTCAATATCTTGGCTATTGTAAATAATCTGCAATGAACATAAAGGCACATATATCTTTTTTGAGTTGGTGTTTAGTTTTTGTGAGAAATATTGAAAAGTGAATTTGCTGGATCATATGGCAGTTATATTTTTAATTTTTTGAGGAAACTTCATACTGATTTCCATATTGGTTATACCAATTTGCATGCCTTCAATTCCTTATTTTGAGTTGATTTTTGTGTACGGTGTAAGATAGGACAGTGGTTTAGTTTCATTCTTTTGCATGAAGCTATCCAATTTTTCTGATACTATTTATTGAGAAGACTCCTTATTCCCCACTGTATATTCTTGGCTCTTTTGTCGTAAATTAATTGACCATATATGCATGGGTTTATTTCTGGGCTTTCTATTTTGTTCTATTTTGTTCTATAGATCTATATATCTGTTCATATGCTGGTACTATATGTTTTAATTGTTATAGCTTCGTAATATAGTTTGAAATTAGAAAGCGTGAAACCCCTAGCTTTGTTCTTTCTCAAAATTGCTTTGGCTCCTCTGGGTCTTTTATAGTTCCATTCAGTTCTTAGGATTGTTTGTTTTATTCCTGTGAAAAGTTATTTTGGACTTTGGTTAGGTAGGCACAGCATTGAGTCAATATCTCTTTGGGTAGTATGGACATTTTAATAGTGTTCTTCTAATCCATGAGCACAGAATATCATTCCATTTATTTGTATCTTCTTCATTTTCTTTAATGCCTTATAGTTTTCAGAGTCCAGGTCTTTTGCCTTCTTGGCTTAATTTATTCCTAGATATGTTGTTCTTTTTGAATCGATTGTAAGTGGGATTCTTTTCTTAAATTCTCATTCTGAGAATATATTATTTGTGTACAGAAATGCAAATTGATTTTTGTACTGATGTTGTATCTTGCAACTTTATGGAATTCATTTAACAGTTTTGATGGAGTCTTTATATATATATATATATACATATATGTATATATATCACATCATCTGTAAATAGTGACAGCTTTTATTTTCTTTCCAATTAGGATGCCTTTTATTTTTCTTAATTGCTCTAGATCGGAATTCCAACACTATGTTGAGTAAAAGTGGCAATAGTGGGCATCCTTGTTCTGTTCCTGATCTTACAGGGAAAACTTTCAACTTTTCATCATTGAGTATGATCTAAGCTGTGGGTTTGTTGTATTTTGCCCTTATTATGTTGAAACACATTTCCTCTATACCCACTGTGTTGAGAGTTTTTATCATGAACAGATGTTGAATTTTATCTATGGTTTTTCTGTATTTGAGATGATTATATTTTTATCCTTCATTTTGTTAATATGGCAAATCATATTGACTGATGGGTGGATGTTAAACCATCCTTGCAACCCTGGAATAAATCCCCCTTGATCATTGTATATGATCCTTTTAATGTATGTTTAAATTGGTTTACTAAAATTTATTGAGGATTTTTGCAATTAGGCTCATCAAGGACCTTGACCTGTAATTTTCTTTTCTGTGGCATCCTTGTCTGCTTTTGGTATCAAGATAACACTGGCCTTGTAAAATTAGTTTAGAAGAGTTCCCTCCTCTTCTATGTTTTGGAAAGAGATTGAGAAAGATTTGTATTAATTTTTCTTTGAATGTTTGGTAGAAGCCATTTGCTCATGGACTTTGGTCAGTAGTCAAATACCTCCCTAACAATCTCCTTTCTAGTATTCAGCGTGTTTAGATTTTCTGTTTCATCACGTTTGATTCTTGGTAGGTTGTATGTTTCTATGAATTTACCATTTCTTCAAGATTGTCCAATTTGTTGACATAATTGTTCATAGTAGTCACTTACGATCCTTTGTATTTCTATGATATAGATTGTAGCATAAAGCCTTTAATTTCTGATTTTGAGTTCTTTTTTGGTGAGTCTAGCTAAAGGGTTTTCAATTCTGTTGATCTTTCAAAGAACAACTCTTAGTTTCATTGGTTTTCTATTGTCCTTTTAATTTGTTTCATTTCTTTCTACTCTAATTTTCGCAATTTCTTTCCTCCTTCTAACTTTGACCTTTGTTCTTTTTCTAGTTCCTTACGATGTAAAGTTAGACTGTCTTGTTTCTCATGATAGGCACTTATCACCATGAACCTCCCTCTTAGAACTGCTTTTGCTACATCCCATAAATTTTGGTATGTTAGTAGTATGTTACATTTCTATGTTCATTTGTCTCAAGGTGTATTTTATTACTCTTTTGATTTCTTCTTTGACCCTTTAGTTCAGTGGCATGTTTTTAATCTTCACATATTTGTGAGTTTTCCAGTTTTTTTTCCATGTAATTCTCGCTTCATACCGCCATGGTCAGAAAAGATCTTTGCGTACTCTTAAATTTATTAAGACTTGTGGCCTAACATATGAAAATGTTCCATGTGCACTTGAGAAAAAATACATTAAATTGCATTTGGATGGAATGTTCTCTGAATATCTGTTAAGTCTATCTGGTCTAACATGTTGTTTAAGACTAAAATTTCCTTTATCAGTTTTCTGTCTGGATGATCCATCCATTGATGTAAGTGGGGAATACATGTGCAACTGCCATGTCAGATTTTTTCTTCTCTAGTAGTTTCCTTTTGTGTCTTTAAAGCTAGCTTTCCTTTCCTTTCTAACCATGGTTATGTTTTTCTATTTGCTTAAACATTTGGAGTATTTTTATAATATTTTTCTTAACATCTTTGTGAGTTTCATTATGCCTATTTCTGGGTTTGTTTCTATTTATTTTTATCATGATTTTAAGAATTTCCTATTTTGTGCATGCCAGGTAATTTTCTTTAAATGTCTCACATTTTAAATTTTGTTGTTGGTTGTTATTTCCTCCGTTCCTTTAAAGACCATTGGATTTTCCAGACACTTAGTTAAGTTACTAGAAATAAGTCAGAACCTTTTAATGTTTGCTTTTAAGATTTTTTGGGGAAGATCCAGAGAAGGTTTTAGTCTGAGAGTAATGTAGCCATATAATGAAGGTGAAACTCTTCTGAGGATACTATCCATTTTCATGTGCAAAGTCTTTTCTATCAGGCTGGAGGGAGGATTATTATTGAATTATTCCCAGCCCATTATGGGATCTTATTATTGTTCGCCTTTCTTTTTTTTTTTTTTTTTTTTTTTTNTATTATTGAATTATTCCCAGCCCATTATGGGATCTTATTATTGTTCGCCTTCCTTTTTTTTTTTTTTTTTTTTTTTTGTTGGTTTTCTCCTAACCTCTAGTTGTTTCCTCTCATGTATATGCAAGGAATATTCAGCTGAAGACTCAAGAGAACAGTTCAGAAAATCTCCCGAGCCTTCCATCTGTGAAGTCTCTGGTGCTCTGCCCCAAGTCTCACCATTTTGACCTTTCTTAACTTTGACTTTTATTCAAAGATTAAATTCTGTCCTTAATTCATTAGGAGCATCAGGTCCATTTAGTTTTTCCTGAGTTTATCCTAGGCACATACTCCAGGCATGAAGCTGGTGAAATGCTATGGCTTATCTTGTTTCCCTTCCCTCAGGGATCGTAGTCCTCTACTGCTTCACATATTTTGCTCAATTGTCTGTTGTTTAAGTGTAAAGATAAATCTGATCCCTATTACCCTATTATAGCTCAAATGGAAGTTTGCATTAATATTTTAAGAGCTTTTAAAAATGTTAAATAGTTTTAATGTTTTATTTATGTATTCTTCAATTCTTTAATTCATATAGCCTGCTTCATGCCGGTTAATTTTATTTTTAATTTTGGAAGGGTATGCAATCCCTCTCTGTATTAATCTTAGGGCTGTGTTGTGTTGTGGTTTTATGTTTTGCTGCAAGCAGGAAACAACACAACACAAGACAAAGTCTAAGGATTGTGGATCTTTCTGCTCTTGATCACCTGGGGTTGAGTAACAGCCCTGTTCTAACCAGTTTAAAGAGCGGAGAGATACAATATATTTAACTTTTGAAGTAAAAAAGAGGAGACCGTTTAGGAGATAAAGATATAGGTAAAAATTAATACACTATGAGCTAATAAACGTCAGAGTTCATTCTGTATCCTTCACATTGCCTCACACAATTCTTTTGTTGATTAAATTGAACTGAAAATATGGAAACATAACTATGATCTTGGGAGATTTGGGGGAAAGAGCCCCACAATTTTAACAAATGCTTTTTTTTTTAAAGCATTTTGTATCTTTATTTCAGTCAATGATATCCAGCTGTACAAATAAAGATCTAATAATTAAAACAAGTTGTTTTATATATTTGAATGGATATAATGCACCAGGAAAAGAAAAATGCATATTGACTCTGAATATTCTCAGTTACAAAATTTCTTCCACTGCACTCTAGCTTTTCATATAAATGAAATATTTGTTTATAATAATAGATGACATAAATGAAATAATGACTCAACAATTCACGTTCTATACAACTCTTGACATTAAAAATTCAGAACTCTCAGAGGAAATATTTTTATACCATGGAATACTACATGGCAACGAGAAACAATGAAATCTGGCCATGTGTAGCAACATGGATGGACCTTGAGGGTGTTATGCTGAGCGAAATAAGTCAGGCAGAGAAGGACAAATACCATATGTTTGCACGTATAGGAGGATTAGGAGGAACTTGACGGAGGAACAAGGGGGAGAAGAAGGGGGGAAATGGTGGGGGAGAGGGAGAGAGGCAAACCATGAGAGACTCTTGAATGCTGACAAAAACTGAGGACTGATGGATGTGGGGGGGAGGGGGGATGGGCATGGAGGAGGACACTTGTGGGGATGAGCACTGAGTGTTATGTGGAAACTAATTTGATAATAAACTATTAGAAAAAAAAAGAAACTTAAATTCCTTTCAAATCATAGTTTAAGGGAGATTTGCATTTTAATTTAAAAAACGAGGCATAGTACTTTAGGGAAAATATACACACGTCTTAGTTTACATGTTTCAATATATTAAGTATTAAATAGTAAATATCAGTAGCAAATCTGAGATTTCCCCTCTATGGTATACTTGGTCTCTGCTTTTGTGGTTTGTAATTGACACAGAGTCTGAAGAACAATTATGGTTATGTGCTTATTTCCCCCCCATTTTAAAATTATTTATTGTTCTAATTTAAACTTTTCACATATACAAAACTTCTGTAGTCTCAGGGTAGAGAGTGTTTTCCTCCTAGCACTTTTGGCAAAGGAAGCTAAGTTTTGCCTTGCAAATGTGAGTGACACATACCCTAAACTGTTAATATCATGGTCTTTGAGTTAATATGTTTAATCATCAGAAGGCACTCACCCTTCTGCCAAGACAAAACAGAATGGCATGGAACCAATTCAAAACAAACAACCTTTCCTAAAACATTAATATTTCTGATGAAAGGGATGAATAAAATGTAGAGATAGATATGAATCTAAAATAAGAACATGAAAAACTCTTTTATTTCTACTTTCCCAGTCCAACTTCTGAAGCAACAGAGCAACCCTTTTAAAGACTTATTAATGTTTTTATACCACAAATTTAAAAACTTCTTTTATAAAAGGAATCATAGATACAGAAAGAGCAATTGTGATCATAAACATTTGAAATATTATTGTGTCTTCCATTTATTCATTTGTTAATCTTTTATTTGGTGCTCACTATTTGCAGGCATATGTTGGGTGCCTACAGTTGAATGTTCCACAAAAAACATGCAAAACCTGCTTTGAACTTCTTTTCACTAGATTTTAAATCTTCATAAATTCACAGATTTTTGATCTGTGTATTTTGATGCCTCCCATACTATTTAGCCTAGGGCTTTGAATTTATTTATTGATTTATTTCTCTTTAAATCATTCTCCTCCTTTTAAAGGAGTCTTCCTTATAAACAAGAAGCTTGTGTATTTTGTTTGCTTTTACAAGCACAGTACCTAGAACAGAGACACAACAATGCAGGTGGGTATCAAGTACTCACATAATTATTAAAGAAATGAATAAATATTGTTCTCATAAAACTTCTTTTAACTTGGATGCCTTATCTATTCCAATCTCTTCTCTTACAAATAAGGAAGTCAGTCGAAGTCAGGGTAAATAAGGCCATACAGTTGGTTAGTTAGTTGCTTTGAAGTAGAAACTATGGTTCTATTCCTAGGAGCAAACGCTAACTACAAGGCTCATAACATTTAGAGAATTTTTTGCTCTCTTTGGTGTCTAGTCCAGCAAGAAGAGCCACTAGCCCTATGAAATAGCTACCCTGCCAGCTATAAAAAGGTGAACAAAGCATGTTAATGTCATTTGTGACTAAGGGTCAGACACTTCCCCTCTCCAGACCAAGGTATCTTTATCTATAAAAGAGATGATTGGAATAAATTATCTTGAGAGTCTTTTTGCTTTAATATTCTATGACTATTTGATCATGTTTATTCAACTTATAGTAAGAAAACTGCATGCGAGGGCCAGAAGAGACCTTAAAGATAATCTTATTTAACACTATAGAGAGAAAACAGAGAGAAAATAACTTCCCCAAGACTCATGTGGTAGGTGGAAGAATCTGGCATGAACCCCGTTCTTTTGCCGATCAGACCACTATTCTTCCCTTCAGTACAGAACCACCCTAGTAATCACTTCAGTTAGTTTTAGAGGTTATATTTCATTAAACATGATTTTAACTGATTTAACATTCCCTTCAAGGAAAATTCTTCTATCAGGTTACCTTATTTTTAAAGTGAAATATAGATCATTGATTTTTTGGACACGGTCTTAGGAAAGACAAAATCCCATCCAGTTGCCACTGTTTCTGAATTTTTAATTAAATACTACAAGCCTTTGGAATTGAACATAGTTTCTCTTTGGAAAATCACAACTCAAGAGGCACAATGAGAGTTGAACTTAGAGTCAGTGGAGCTTGGTTTTAAAAGTTCAGCTTTGTGAATTATTAGCTATTTGACCTTGGGCTTCATTTGTAGCGTCCACTCTCCTGGGGTGCAACAGGGGAGAGGGAGTTAGCATATGGATCTTACATGATATAGTCAGTGGGAAAGAAATTTTTAAACTTCAAAGTATTTTAGAAAACTTTTTAGGAGTGAAATTATTTCTCTGAAATTAAACCAAACTCTTAGAAACATTTGATACTCAAATTAAAAGCAATATACCTCTATGAAGGTACATATATTATAAGCAGTTTGTAATGTGGGTTAGCTTTTCTTGATTATATGAATATAAACTTTAAGGAAAAGACTTATGACCCCAAAAAATCAATTCTTGCTATCTGCTATTCTATAAATTCAACATATGGAAGGTGTAAAAACATCCTTTCAATCCCAATCAAGTCAGTAATTTTTCTTTTTATCATATTTTCAATGTTTATTTTTGAGAGAGACAGACAGAGTCTGAGCAGGGGAGAGGCAGAGAGAGAGGTAGACACAGAATCCAAAGCTGGATCCAAGCTGTTACCACAGAGCCTGACAAGGGGTTTGAATTCACAAACCGATAGATCATGGCCTGAGCCAAAGTTGGTGCCTAACCGATTGAGCCACACAGGCACTCCAGGTCATTAATTTTTAGTATCATATAAGAGTTTCCTACTTTATTTTTTTAAGTTTTTTCCCCTTTTTAATTTATTTTGAGGGCGGGGAGGGGCAGTGAGAGCGGAAGAGAGAATCTCTCTTNTTTATTTTTGCTCTTGATTCCCTTGCTTTTGGGGATGTGTCAAGTAAGAAGTTGCTGCGGTGGAGGTCAAGGAGGTTGTTTCCTGCTTTCTCTGGAAGAGAGAATCTCAAGCAGACTCTGCACCGTCAACCCAGAGCCAGATGTAGGGCCTGAACTCTCAAACTGTGAGATCATGACCGGAGCTGAAATCAAGATGCTTAACCAACTGAGCCACCGAGGTGTCCCCATATTTTATTCTTAATGGAAATACAGTCTGTCTATAAATTTTCACTTTTGGCCCATAGTTATTAATTACTATATCTAAAAAAATTTATATATTACTTCAGTATGATTCCATTGCAGATTCTATCTATAAATTTATTCTGCCTTGAATTAGTATTATAGATTTTAATGATTGTTAAAGTAAGTATCTATGTATTTTTCTTAAATTAGTCTATTAAAATTAGCATTTGGGCACTTGGGTGGCTCCGGCTGTTAAGCATCCAACTTTTGATTTTGGCTCAGGTCATGATCTTGTGGTCCATGAGGTCAAGCCCCTGTGTCAGGCTCTGCACTGACAACATGGTGCCTGCCTGGAGTTCTCTCTCTCCTTTCTCTTGACCCCTACCTTTGCTCACTTTCTCTTTCTCAAAATAAATAACACTAAAAAAAATAAACAATAGCATTTAAGAAGCCTTAGAGATCACTTAAACCAGCTCTTTGTTTTATAAATTACAAAACTAAAACAAAAAAACCATGCAGATATAGCCTACGAAGAGTCAATGCTACCTTCCAGAACTTTTTTCTCTTTCTTCATTTACCAAACAGCAGCATGCTGGGAAAGATGAACCCTTTACTGCCCCAAGGAGGTGATTGTAGTTCTATACCAATCTTTGCAATCCATTTCCTTTGCCAGTAATTTATTTAGATATATACAGAAAATATAGTCCTTGTCAATGATTTATAAGAGAAAGTCTATTAGAATGTTGTACAAAATGTTTGTTCCAATAAGAGTTAAGAAGATGAGGGCTATAAATCTGTCCTCTCTTTCCCAAATCCTGTGTTACTCAATTAACAAACAGCTTTATCTCCAAACTTATCTCCAGACTATAAGTTTATAAATCCCTATGGTTTTTGCCAATTGAGTCTTGTTCTTTGTTGTTCATAGCCAAAAGAATCCTAACTGAAAATGAAATTTAGGTGATGGAGCATAAGAACAGTGCTTGTTGTATGAGGCATAGACACATTAAGGTAGGTGGAATATTTTTATTGTTTTGGAAGAGGATGTATGCTGACTTCAGAAAATTAAAAAGGATGTCTGAAGTGGATATTTATTATTTTTGCCACTCAGAATCATATCTCTTTTCTTATCTCATTTCCTCCCTCTTATAACACAGAGATGTTCTCCCACAGAAGCCAAAAAAAAAACCAAAAAAACCCCAAATACTAATTTCCTTGGCTTCTCTTATTAAAGAAATTAAAGCATGAATACCCAACCTTGTAGTCTGATCCAAGTCTAGACTTCAAAACAAATTATTCTAAAGGAATAATCCGTTCTTGCAAGAGAGGTATTCTGATGATAGTAAATGCAGGGTCCAGTATTGATGGTTGTAATGTCAGAATCTGTGGTCTCTCCGAGCATATTCATGAAAATCATTCTAGGACTCTAATTTCAGTCTTGTTTTGGTGTCTTAGACTCTGTCACTATGTCTTCTGTCTTCCTGGGACTATGAAATATTTTTTTGTGATTTCCTTTTTCAGCTTAAATCAGTCTTATTTAATTTCTCTTGCTTACAAAGAAGAGTCTTGACTGATATAGTCAATGAACTTCTGAAAGCCTCACAGGAAATCATTTACAGAAGTCAGATACTTGGATGAGAACCTGGCTCCTGCTTTAATTTTACTGAACCCAGAGATTAAAACAAAAACCATACCCATACAACCTCAGCATTTAAAGAACCGATCCTGTAGAAGGAATGCAAATCATGCATTACTAGTATCAATAAAGCAAGGTGGTGTGGGAATCCTGTCGAGAGAAGTACAGACTGTGGCTTGCCAAAGTTCTAAGTGAGAGCACCGATCACAGAGGAAATTAGGGGTGGTTTCCAGACAGAACTGGAATTTTACTTTAAAATTTTTTCAGGGGCACCTGGGTGGCTCAGTCAGTTAAGCATCTGACTTTGGCTCAGGTCATGATCTTAACGTTCATGAGTTTAAGCCCCACACTGGACTCTGTGCTGACAGCCTGGAGCCTGGATCCTGCATTAGATTCTGTGTCTCCCTCTCTCTCTGTCCATCCCCCTGCTTGTGCTTGGTCTCTCTCCAAAATAAACGTTAGAAATTTTTTTAAAACTTTTTTCAAATGTGTAATTGTACAGGTTTTTCAGGGGAGGTAAAATAGCCACTGTAAAGGGACAAACTAAATTCAGGCAAAGGCTGATTTACAGTGGCTGGATTAAGGTATCAGAATATTCTCAGAAACATAAAATACCCTAAATGGTGAAAATTACTTTATTTTTGCCTTTTGTTTTTAGGTTAATCTCCAGCTTCATTCCTAATGGGTAATTCCATGAATATAAAGAACATGAACCTTGAAAATATTCACTAATGAACCAGCACAGCATTAACAAGCTACAGTGACTATGAAATTCCAAGCAATTTTGCAGTTAGTATTTTAAAACTTCTTAAGTACTGTGAAGTACCTCTTTCAAAACACTGTAAGACCCAGAAAATCTTGAAATCCCTTTGAAAGGAAACTCATAACCTGGTTTATCTCCGTAAAAGAATGATTTTATACCTTAAAATGAACCCTACCATAAGCTAAGGGTTTAGAATCATAGCATCTTAGAACTGATAAGGAACCTAAAAGTCTTCTGGTCTGTTGGTTCCTGTGACTTTCTTTACATAAGAAATACATCGGGGGCATAAAACCTTCTAGGCTTCACCCTAGAGTAATGCAGCCACATTTAAGAATCACCAATCCATTTAGATAGCTACAGATGTGCAATCTTTAGACTTACCAAGAAGCATACTATGTTAAAAGTAACATATTAATTGATCATATTATAAAGGAAAGATAGTTTTTGGTACTTCATAACTAGTAACANACATAAGAAATACATCGGGGGCATAAAACCTTCTAGGCTTCACCCTAGAGTAATGCAGCCACATTTAAGAATCACCAATCCATTTAGATAGCTACAGATGTGCAATCTTTAGACTTACCAAGAAGCATACTATGTTAAAAGTAACATATTAATTGATCATATTATAAAGGAAAGATAGTTTTTGGTATGTTGATGTTTATTATTATGACTTCATAACTAGTAACCTAAAAAGAGAAAGTTGGAAGGACAAGGACCATTCCAGTTTTCTCTTTTTTCTTTTTTTTCTTATATGGAAACCAACTTGACAATAAAGTATTTAACACCCAGTGCTCATCCCCACAAGTGCTCTCCTCCATGCCCATCACCCCCTTCCCCTCTCCCCCACACCCATCAGCCCTCAGTTTGTTCTCAGCATTCAAGAGTCTCTCGTGGTTTCCCTCCCTCCCTCCCCCCAACTATTTTCCCCCCTTCTTCTCCCGCATGGTCCTCCATTACGTTCCTCCTAACCCTCCTATACGTGCAAACATATGGTATCTGTCCTTCTCTGCCTGACTTATTTTGCTCAGCATAACACCCTCAAGTTCCATCCATGTTCAACTTTTCTTTTGTTCCTAAAATAGTAAGAGCAGCCAACTCTAACATTTGGTCTTTCTTGCATGCAAAATACATTTAGGATCCTGAGAAAATAAGCTGTGGAAGTTAAGAGCAAAACATCTCTGCTACTTTTTGCTACTCTGGAAAAAATATCACATTGCTCTATTAGAATTAGCTATGGAAGAGAGCAAGAGACTCAATATGAAATGCAGGATTCTCTGAGCAAACACCAAACCTGAACTGAAGGAAAGTGGTCAAGATCGAAGGGAAAAAAATGTGGTAAAGTGCCAATCACACACTTTGTCTTTGTGTGGACAGTCCTCTGGCTTTTATATCATTGTTAACTTTTTACAGTCATTTTATGTGGTAGCGATTTCCAAGCCTTCATGGTAGATATCTGTCCAGTTACTAGAATAGAGGAGAATCTGAAATACACATGAAACATCAATGCATTTCTTTCTAGAAGTGAATCAGTGGTAGAATGTTAAGCTCATTTTTTACACATTCAGAGATTTCAGATTGAATTTACCAAATATGAAATTGAGAGTAGGATGGTAAGGAGTAAAATTATTCATTCTAGTTTAATGTTCTAATGCCGTGAACATGAATGGATAGGGAAATTATTCCTTTTGAACATTTGCATACAACACCTAGTGAGTCTTCTGGCTAAGCCACACTACAATGCCTTCATGGCAGAGGTTTTCCTAAAGGCTTATGGGAAAATATTACCAAATAACATTCTCAGAAATTCACTTTGCTCTCTGATTATCAATTCTACTTCATACATTCCAGAAGCTCAGAATAATGAGTTCTATCACTAATTGAATTAAATTAGAAGGCATAGATTAATAATGAATGGAATAATTTATTAAATACCTGCTATGTGCCAAGAACACTTGGAAACTACTAGAAGTTGTTAGAAGTCAAAAATTTTGACATGGTCTATAGACTCCTCCCCCGCTGCCTACTCATCAGACATCACCTTGGATCCCACCACCTTGCTTGCAACTTTGGTAACAATGGCCTTTTTTTTTCTTTCTCAAATTCCTCTCGCCATACTATCTTTGGGCATTTTATTCCCTCTGTGTAATACAGTCTTCTCTACTACTGCCCCCCACTGGTCTATTAGCATATTATACCAGTAGGAGGGAATGCATTAGAGCAAGATTTCCCAGCTCCCGTATTATTAATATTTTGGCCCAGAGAATTATTTATTGTGGAGGATGGTCCTATGCATTATAAGGTGTTTAGCAGCATTCTGGCCATACTCACCTACAGAGTTTTGATAATCAAAGAGACATTCTCAAATGTCCTTTCTGCTTTTCAGGTCCATGCCTTTAAATAGGCCTCCTTCTTTTCTGCCTACCGATTTTCTATCTTTGTTTGTTTCTTAGTCCAATGTCCTCTTTACTTACAGTCTTTTTAGTTATCTAAGATAGGGTACATGGGCAGTGTCAAAGAAGAATGACTACTATCTCAATGGACCTGCTTCACTAGTACTAATGCAACCTCACTTCTATTAACGTCCATTTTACTACGACTCCGAGTTTCCACATACTTTTCAAACAGGAAATCCAGTGTTCCTCAGATTTCTCATTGGTGGATAGTCCCTGAAATTCAAGGGTGCTTCTGTCTGTGTTGGTCATCTCTCACTGTTAGTGCAATGGGCCACTGAGCTAGGAACTCCTCTCCTCTGACAAGGAGTTGAACAGCTAAGTTTCAAGCACTGGTCAATTGTCCCCACACTATTCCAGCACTTCAGGTTATCCCGGCCCCTGATGCCAATTTCTCCTTGCTTTCTCACTGCAAACACTTACCAGTGTGCTGAAGCCAGGATTGCTCTTGTGACCAGAAAACATTTTATCCTTTTATCCGCCTGAATGTCTTCCAGCAAAGCACGGGCCAGTGTTTTAAAATACTCCCGGTTAGAGCTCTCCATGGTGTAGGTCTTTCAAATTACTACACAAATATTATTCAGGAATTCAATACAGTTATCTGGGAAACCCACAAACTGCAAAGGTGCCTGAGACAGAAATTATTTCTTTATCCACATTCTCCTGAGCACAGAACCAATACTTCTCCTTGATCCTTCTGCCTAGTGCTCACTAGCCATGTACTTTTTCCTTCTTAGTTCTGATTCTGTTCCACCTTGAACGCGTCCTGCTTCAGGGCTACCCTAGCATGTGGGCCATGTGCGAATATCCTTGTCACTCAGTGGTAGTAGGGAGATCAGAGAGGGATCAGCCTCTGAGTGTTTAGACTGTTAGAGCTCAGTCTCTTTTTTCCTCAAGAGAGGCTTTTCTTCTAAACAAGATGGTGTTGCAGGTTGGTTTCTGTGAGGAGAAGCTCCTTCTAATTTCTCTTGGAGAAACATGACTCCAGGTCACACTGGATAATGGTGTCAGCATGGTTTAATTTTTGTGACACTTTCTTACCCACCCTAAACGTCATGGTGAAAGATATTGTCTCTGTGTAAAACTATTACAATACTGAGCACATAGTGTTCTTTTTGCTTGGCATGCAGAAAACCTATCAATTACATAAATATCATTCATTGTACTCAGGATATGGTCTTTTTGACATGAATATAAAGACTTCTATAAGATATTTCATAATTGAAGAGCTCAGAGCATCCTAAGATAATCTTGGCAGAATTATTTTTGTAGAATATAAACTGTTACTGACCCCCAAAGTTAAAGAATGACTTACTATTTACCTATTGTCAGCTATGGAGCAGAATATGAGTTTCAGGATGCATACCTCAGGGCTCTTGTCTGCACCAGGTATTTCTCTTTTTTAGTATAGCCACGTGTAAGGCTATGATTCATATCTTTTCCTACACTTTTGACTGTTAGAAAAGTTAGTGGTCAAAATAAAATTTTGCCATTCAAATGATGAACCCTCTATTCAGGTTTGGACCAGCTACCCGATCCTAAAATTATTACAGAGCTGAAATGCAATGAAAAATATGAAAGACAGTGTTCTATTGAAGACTCCATAGTACAGTGATTTATAACCAATAGTGGAACATATCCATTCCTCTCTTGGATTTTCATGACATTCTGTATATTTCATTCTTGTGAATTTTTCTTCATTTCCCATACTGGTGAGCCTCTTGTGCCTCCTAAGAACCATAAAGTATTCCTTATACTGAATACAGTGGATGTTATATATTGTCTTTGAATGTCAAAAATTTAAATATGTGTTACAGAGGATAGCTGGTAGACTTTGATTCAATTCTAATTTAAAACAAGATAGTCAAGGATGTTTACTTGAATAAATGCATGTCTGTTATCATTTCTAAATCTCCCACAACTTAATGATTTTTCAGAAGAGAGATTTAGGCATACTACAAATGTCCTGCATAAAAATAAGGATTTATAAAGTAAAATGCACCCATTTCTGAAAATGGTAGCAAGCAAACTCAACTAGTAGTAAACAAGATTTATAACAAAAGAACAACAGCTGATGGAGACTTTCAGGTTTCATCTATAAAAGATCAAAACCCAAACTCTTTACCAAACTGCTTAAGTCTGGCCATATACATGAGCATATTAGTGTAGACTTCTGGCTCCTGAGGTATAAGAGCATGGCTTCCTTGGGTACTTTAGTAAGTCTCTAGCCTGGAGACATCCTTCTGCCCATTAGAGAACTCAGAAAATTGTACATAAAAATATTTCAGGTATTTATTATCCTTAAAGAGTATTTCCCAGCTACTGGGCCTGATTGAGTGCATAAACCCAGTTTTGTTGGAAAAGTTCTAAGACCTAATCTAATCATAGATTTGACTGATTAGAGCTATGTACCCCTGTGTTGAAAAAGAATTTGTCCAGATTCCACAGCTTAGTCATGGCTTTGATTTTGAGTCTAGGTCTTTGGTTGGCCTGGAAAATTTCTCTGAGTAGAAAGAACATGGAGTTGGGAGGACAAGGTATGCTTGTCTCATTTTGCAGATGCAAGAAAAGCCAGAATGGTTATTTATGGACAAGTACAGGGTTTATCAGCATCATAGGCTGACATGAGATGCTCTGTCACTCCCTGTTCTGCACTTTGTATTGGTCTCTCATCTCCTTATTTGATCTTGAAGTCTACTTGAACTTACTGGTGATATAATGTATCTCCTGCACTGGGTCATAAGGAGTTAAAGTATATAAAACAGGCAATGCTGAGGGGAAACAACTGTCTTCAGAGATTTGCCTTGGAATAAAGGGAGATTTGAAATCAAGTTCTTTTTAAAAAGGGTCATCTTAAAACTTCATCTGATTCATATCTGAGGATATTGTTAAATATGGCAGCTTTCAGCTATGTATTTCCATGTTGCCACGAATCCTGGAGATGAACTAATTCTACATGCATTTTTTGCCTTTGTTCTGTATGTTCTTTGACACTTGTAAAGTGTATCTGATTGACTTTAAGCAGTATATTTTAAGTTTTACTAATTTGGGAAATAGAAAACAGAAAAACTAAAATATTCTTGGAGTCCATACATGAAAATAAATCCAAACATCTGGTCCTATGAAATGACTTTATTTGGGAAAGCAAACACAAGAAACACAGAACAAATAGAATTTTTTCCTTAGTAAGAAGTGACTTTTTTTAAAGAAAAAAAGATTTTATTCATCTATTAATTTATTGATTCACTTATTATCCTACCAAGAATTTGTTGGGTGCTCACCAAGAAGTATCAGGAATCTATTGAAACACTATAATATCATGCTATTTCCAAATGAATACAATAAAGATCAATGTACATTGAAACAAAAATAAGATGACCCAACCTCAACAAGTTTTAGATCCATAAAAAATAGCACCTTTGAGGCAATGTACTTAGTGTTATTTTTTTAGAACTTCTGCCAATAAACTTTAGGAAGGTACTGCATTAGAAAAACCTGATTAATAATAAATCTCACATTAAAAATCAAAGAGAGACAGCTGGCTGGTTCAGTAGGTAAAGCATGCAACTCTTGATTTCAGGGTCATGAATTTTAGCCCCAGGTTGGGTATAGAGCTTACATTAGAAAAAAAATTTTCCTTTTAGGATTGCCTGGCTGGCTCAGTGGGTAGAGTGTATAACTCTTAATCTCGGGGTTGTAATTATGAGCCCCATGTTGGGTGTGGGGATTACTTAAACATAGGGAGGGGCACCTGGGTGGCTGTTGGTTAAGCATCTGACTCTTGATTTCAGCTCAGGTCATGATCTCACAGTTTATTAGATCAAGTCCCATATCAGGCTCCATGCTGACAGACAGTGAGGAGCTCTCCTCTCTCTGTGCCCTCCACCCCCATACCCTACTTATGCATGTTCGCTCTCTCAAAATAAATATCTAAATAGGTAAATAAGGAGACCTGGCAGATCATGTGTAATCATAGTAACCAAATTACCTTTTCACTTCATTTCCATGTTTTTTATAGAAATAAACATATATCTCATGAGAAAATGAGCCGTGAAGATTAAAATATGTGAAAAGAAGCCCCCTGACTCTTTTAGTTCTATAAGTTCAGACACAATCTTTCTGGAATAGTAGAAATCAATAGAAAAGTTGAATTCCTTTTACAGAACAATATACATTTTCAAGTTTTAACTGATCTGTGGGAAATACACTTTTAGGATTAAAAAATAAAATGTATTATGAATCTGAATGTATTTCAAAAACAAAATTGGAGCTTTTCTGAGCTATGAATTATTCTAGCTATGAATTAGCTAGACTATGGTTTCCCCAGATAAGACACCTACTCAGGTATAAAGCAGCCTGTGTCTCTGCAACTCTTTGTTGAGGCATGCCATTCTTCAACAATGTGCTTTGCCAATGAAGTTATTAGTCAAGTTGAATTAGCTTCAGTTGATGGATAAGGAGGCCCCAAAGGCGGAAGAGATAGATCTGATTCTTCAGTGATGAATTTGTCTGACACAGAACCCAAGAGCCAGACTCTATTATTCTTATCATCTCTCTCTTTTCCCCCTCCTCTGCTATAACTGATGTTCTTTGGAAATAGTAAAATTATTTCAAAACACTTTAATGAGATTTTAAGTGAGTGTGTAATTTATTATGTAATTCGTTTATATTTCTTAGAGAAGGGGCTGTATATTTCAGGCTGCCAACATTTCTGTGCCAGTTTACAGAGGTAGAGAGGCTAAGTGCCAGTTTGGTGGTAGCAGGTCATCCATCTTGGTGTCCCTGCAGCAGTTTGGGGTTTTGGAAAACACATGGAATTAGTGACATGAAACACAGGGAAGATTGCTTAACCTCAGTGAAACAGCAATGATAATCTTCCCTGATTTCCTTATAGTGCAATTCTGAGGTGTATTTAATATAATAAGGAGAAAAGTGATGTATGAAAAAGGATAAAACACTTCCTAAATGAGTTTTCTGCAGGATTATTTTCACAGGTATCAAAGATACAATTAAGAGTGAGTATCTAAGCAGCAGATGCAGAAGTCCTGTGAATAAGTGAGAACACACAGTGGCCCCTGCCCAAGATGTTGCACACCAAAGACTATATCTTACCTAATTGAATGGGAGGTCAATTTGAAGTTAAAGAACTTGATCTGATTCACAAGTGGGAAGACTACTGGATTCTAAGTCTGGTTTTCTGGTCTCTGATATCAACTCTTTGGCCTGGAACAAGTTAATGTCATTAATCCTCTCAAAAGACACAGAGTGAGCAAAATCATTTCTGATGAACATTGTTAGCTTTTTGACATAACCTCCAAGTCCCGCCCCAAATTTATATACTGTAATATTGTCTATATAGGCAATCTATCTTTATGTTTCTTTTTTCTCTACTTTTCTGAATTTCAGAAATAGAAGTATATAAATCCAATAGTAGTGTCTAAATCTATGTGACATAGGGGCAACTGGGCGACTCAGTCAGGTAAGCATCTGGCTTCAGCTCAGGTCATGACCTTGTAGTTTGGGAGTTCAAGCTCCACATTGGCTCTGTGCTGACAGCTCAGAGCCTGGAGCCTGCTTCGGGTTTTGTGTCTCACTCTCTGTCCCTCCCCAACTCATGCTCTGTCTGTCTCTCTCAAAAATAAACCTTTAAAAAAATTTAAATCTCTCTCTCTCTCTCTCTCTCTCTCACACACACACACACACACACACACACACACACACACACATATGGAGTTTACTTTGGTACTCTTACGTTAAAGTTTCAACCATGTAAATTATTTGTCTTCATTTTTAAAATAATTCCATTAAAGCCCTGAGAGGTTAAGTCACTTGCCTATCATGATGTAGATACAAAATGTGTATTGCTCATTTGTACTCTCCTACAATAATTTCTCAGCCATTGACCAAAAGTGATAATTAAGCACCTGTTACTCAGATACTCCTGTAAATGCATAGCAAAAACATCTCCAAATTATTAAACCCAAATGTGTTATACCCTAGTGACACATGGATTTTAAAGAACTTCTGACTTGCCACTTAAATTACGTTAGCTTTAGCTATGACACGTAAGGCCCTAGGTGTTTTTAAACAGATCACTCAGATTTGCAGAGTAAATTAACTGCCCATCCCTTTGGAATGAAGGGTCAGAAGAGCGAGCTTGGGTAAACTGAGATCATGTCTCATGAAGTGCATACTAAAGAACAATAATGAGCTTCCTTGAGTGTCAGGTTTATTTTCCTTAGTCAATGGGAAAGCCAGGGTTCATGACAAATGAGTTTAGTCTTTGTTCTCTTTTTGTGAAAAGGCTCTGAGGTCCATGTTGACAAGCAGGTGAAAGTTCAGGACATTTGTAATGGAAAACACATCAGGAGCTTCACAGATTTTGGAGTCCTTCGTTTCTTTGTTCCCCCCTCATCCAACTTGGCTCTTTTATGGAGAGAGAATAAGGTTTACAGAGAGGTGCATTAACTGTGACATTCCTGGCCTTCCTGGAGAATTTCATGAAATAATTCTTGTCATCCTATTCCTCTTGCTTGACTGCATTTTCTCTCTTCTTTGTATTGTTTCTATTTTCTGGTTTATTATAATGATGCTGTCTTCATTTAATGAACTGGGTTTCTATTACTCAAGCTCTTATTTCCATTCCTGGAAGAAAGTGTCCAGTAAAAGCCTTCTGGAATATAAGCACAAAACTCTTATGCTTGGTTCCTAAATAGTCACTTTCCTATCTTTGACTTCATTTACTTTTTCTCACATTAAATAGTCACTTTCCTATCTTTGACTTCATTTTCATCCCTTCAGTCATTAGCAGACTATCTATTGTGGGCTGGAAGATTATGCCTAATGTGGCTTGGACTTTGAACCACAGAGACCGGTGCTTATATATATATATATCTGTGTGTGTGTGTGTGTGTGTCTATATATTTGTATGTGTGCATATATATGTATATATTTATATGTGTATATATATATTTACACACATATAAAATGTCACTATTCCTTAAGTAAACTGAAGCTATTATTTGCCCCACTTTATAAAGTAAATGAATCTCACAGGTTTTAAGTGGTTTTTTTAAAAAAGTTTTTTAATGTTTTATTTATTTTTTGAGACAGAGACAGAGCATGAGTTGGGGAGGGTCAGAGAGAGAGAGTGGGAGACGCAGAATCTGAAGCAGACTCCACGCTCTGAGTTATCAGCACAGAGCCTGATGCAGGGCTCGAACCCATGAACTGTTAGATCATGACCTAAGTTGAAGTTGGACATGTAACCAACTGAGCCACCCAGATGCCCCTAAGTGGTTTTCCTAAGGATCTATATTGGATGAAAGTCATGAACATCATATTTAGTGATGTTTAGCCACATTGGGAGAAATAAAACTAACCTCTCCTTAGTACTCATACTCAGTCTGGATAGGTGATATTTCAGGATTTGACATATTCTTTCAAAAAGTTATTTGGGGAGAAAAAAACCTGACCCCAAACAAAAAGCAAAACAAACCAAAAACCCCAAGATTTCAGACAGCAAGAAAACAAACTGCTTTTTTTTTTTTTCCTTAAATCTCTGCCATCAGGTAGATTTTAGGCCAATTCTGGGAGTCCAGCATAAAATAGCACATAGAGTATAAAACAGTAATTATATGAGTTGAAGGAAGACTAGAGGAAATGTTCACAAATGCAGTTCTTGGAGCGAGGAGAAAATTTTGATACTTAAGTTCTGTGGTTGAAGAAGAGAAAGACAAAAATTAGCCATTGATAGGCAATTTAAAAAATGTAGTTGTCATTAAATGACAACTTTCAATGTATATTAAATTGCCACTAAGGTAATTTGGTGGAAAAGTTATCACCACATTATATTTATTAAACTTTTTTCATTGTGAGGTCCTGATTCGGTCATCTATGGCAGAAGGGGAATTTCCATACAGGTGAACTAATGGGCACACTTAAGAATTAGACTCAAAGCACTAAACCAGGGCTACTCCAGTGGTTTAGGTAGTAGGAACTGATGAACAATTTTTGTAGGAGACACAGCCCAGTAATTCAATCCCAAACTTTTCAGACACTCTGTTCAAGAGACAAATTCCAGAGGAAGGATGGAGTGTACCCTGGGTTGTAGGCCTATATCCTGACTGGGCAGAATGGGACACTTGGATCATCTCACCAGACTCAACTGTATGGGGGAACAGTTCCTTTCCTTCACCAAAGCAAAACCAGACTATTATCAGAAAAGAAAAAAGGATGCTAGCCAATTAAATAAAGTCCTATTATGCTTATAGTTTATATTTCTGGATTCCCAGGAGTACTAACAAGGAATTAGGAACAGTAACGTTATTACATGAAACCAATTACTCGTGAAGTTTGTTAGTACTCTGAAATACATGTTATTTCCAAATCTCTAACAACTAACCATACCTGAATTCAGTTGAATGAATACACGCATGCGTGAATGGACAGTTTAATGAGTTCTCTAGAGCAGTCAGCTGCAGCCTCGCACAAGAGAGAAAATTTTGAGTGTTCTGGATAGCCACAGACTGTGAACTCAATTTCCATGGTAGTTAAAATCAATTTTTAAAGTCCCTAGGAAAAATAAACTTTTATTTAGACATTTTTTAGAATGTCACAATTTATTGTACAGGAAAAATAGAAAGTGTCATCAATAGTTACATCTTAACAGAAGAAGATATTTAGCATAATTTGTGATGAATAAATATGGAAAATCTACTCTTAAATTTAGGTATAAGCTGTGAATTTTTTTTCCTTTTGTGATTACCTCAAAAGCTTAGCCATGTCAACTTTCCCCTCTCCCTTGAAGCATGAAGTTTCTCACCATGTCCAATTTCAATTGCATATTTCTTTTCTAAATTTTTTAATGTTTTATTTATTTTTGAGAGAGAGAGAGAGAGAGAGAGAGTGAGCAAGGGAGGGTCGGAGAGAGAGGGAGACACAGAATCCAAAGCAGGCTCCAGGCTCTGAGCTAGCTGTCAGCACATAGCCTGACACAGGGCTTGAACCCATGGACCTTGAGATCATGACCCGAGCTGAAGTTGGATGCTTAGCTGACTGAGCCACCCAGGGGCCCCTTGGTTGCATATTTCTATTAGGACCACCTCTGTTTCCTTTTTAGGAAGTGCATGGTATTTCTGTATCGGAAATTATACATGTTAAGAAAAAATTTGAGGTCTGCCCCATATGCCATGTCATATTTTACGAAATTGTTTCCTGCTTCCCTATATAAACCTGGTGTGCAGGTAAAACTATTCTTCTAAGAACATGTAAACAATCTCACCTATATTGTCAGGTATTTTTATTCCTAGAGAGCCTTATTCTATTTCATTTCATTGTTTTTGTAGTACACCTAGGTTTGTATTTCACATATCTCTTACATTCCAGGAGAACTTTGCTAAACAGACACAAAATCTACCGATTAACTATTCATGGGGCTGGAGGTTTATCACTTAACTGCTTCCAACCAAAATGAGGTTAGGACAGTAGGACTTTTTAGGTCCTTAGTTAAAGATGCTCAAGGCGGGTAGATCTGATGATTGTTTTCTGTGCATCTATCTGTACAATTCCTCATGAAAGTCTCCCAAAAGTATTACCCAGTTGTTTGTAAAAAAGTCTTCAGAAATTCTCTTAGGATACTGGAATTAAAGAAATATAGGGGCACCTGGTGACCCAGCTGTTTAAGCATCTGAGTCTTGGATTCAGTGGAGATCATGATCTCACAGTTCCTGAGTTCAAGTCTCACATCGGGCTCCATGCTGACAGAGCAGAGCCCGCCTGGGATTCTCTCTCTCCCTTTCTCTCTTGCTGTCCCCCACCCAGTGTCTCTGTCTCTCAAAATAAATTAATTAAGAAAAAAGAATTATAAAACAAAAAGACATAGAGAATTTAGAGATCTGATATTTCCTGAAGTTGGGGAGATGCTCTGAAAACCAAATGAGTTTGAGATAGAAAGCACTACTTCACTTTTAGTCAATCTATTTTTTCCCACAGTTTTATTTTTTTAAGTTTGTTTATTTTGAGAAAGAGCGGGAGAAAGAAAATCCCAAGTAGGCTCTGCACTGTCGGCACAGAGCCTGACACGAGGCTCAATTTCAGGAACTGCAAGACCATGACCTGAGCTGAAATCAAGAGTCAGACGCAACCTACTTAGCCACCCAGGCGCCCCAAATTTTTTCACACAATTTTAAATTTGAGTGTCATTTTGGGGCGCCTGGGTGGCTTAGTCGGTTAAGCGTCCGACTTTTGCTTAGGTCATGATCTCGCGGTTCGTGGGTTCGAGCCCCGCGTCAGGCTCTGTGCTGACTGCCAGCTCAGAGCCTGGAGCCTGTTTCAGTCTGTGACTCCCTCTCTCTCTGACCCTCCCCTGCTCACGCTGTCTCTCTCTCTCCTAGAAATAAAACATTAAAAAAAAAATTTGAGTGTCATTTTTTTGACATTTGATGTTTGAATGTCATTTTATTCACATACAGTATAAGATCACCCTATTATACTGCAGAGACAAGTCTATTACATGTTCCCAGTACTTGCCAAAGCTAAATATTATTTACAAAACAAAAATGTATGGAATTGATCAGATTACTCTACAGTTTATATTTTCCCAACTAGGACTAACAAAAAAAATCCAACCTCAGGAATTATACATCAAATTTAAGGTTAACAAAACTTTGAAATGGACACAATTCTACAACTATACTCTCCTTGCTGTGAATAATAGGTTAAATCTTCTGTCCTAATCTTTGTAAGGGAAATATTAAAAATCTATTTGGCACTTTATGCTGTAACATGTTGTGATTATTTAAAGATTTACCACATTTGCTTCATCTACACTACCTTTTTCTTGTTTTTTTTGTCTTATTTTAAAGCAAAACCCAGATTTTTTTTTGTCTTCCCTCTGTGTGCATCAGTATATATACCTCTCTAAAAATAATCTGTATATTTTTCCATCTAACCAAATTTCCCCAATTGTCTCAAAATATTTATTTTCCCAATAGATTTTTTCAAGCAGGTTCCACAATTTCCAGTTGATTGCTCTATTGTTGACCTCTCTTTGTAGCTTTTTATCTGTTTCATACTGTTGACCTGTTGAAGACACCAGATCAGTTGCCATTTAATATTTCCTATATTTGAAATTTGCTTTGCTGTTCGTTTTATGGTGTTAATTTGTTTCTCTATCCCTAGTATGTTTTTATATACTAATTTTGGCCCTAAAAATATGGTAAAATTTGGGGTTATTTTGTTTCTTTGTTTTTGAAAGAATATCTTCTAAGTGGTGCTTTTTATCTTGCATCATATTTGGAGATTTGTAATGTCTGATTGTACGTTAGCAATGCTGTGATTTGTGTAGTAAATTCAGGTAATAATAGATTGCACATCAGAATTTTGACTCAATACAGACCTCCGATTTGGGGCCACAAATAGTCTAAATCTTTCCAGCTAGTGGCCTCAAGATATGGTTTAAATGACTGTGTATAATCCCTTTCCTGAGTTCTGCTAGGAAAATAAGGATCTGGGAAATTCATTTAGATGTGCATGTGTATTCTAATACAGGCATACTAAACACATTTTAAAAGTAAAACACTGACTCAAAAACTTGAGACTCCCTCATCCCTACTTCTCTCCCATCTTTCCGTAAAAATACTCTCGAAAGGTTATGGATAGGAAGGAAAGAGCCACAGTGATTCCAGAAACTCCGCATAAAACGAGTCGAAATGTTGACATTCTGGAGGAATATCTTTAAACTGTTATGACATTACATAAAGATCATAGAGAGTTAACTCCTAAACTAAAAGAGCACGGATACAATCTTGGGCAAATCCTACTCCTATCCCCTAAATAATGGATGTGAAATTTAATTTTACATAGATCTGAATTGGGTTCTTGGATTGTGGCCATTTATCTGCCCTGTAATTCTGGGAAGGTATTTAATCTCTGTTAAGTTCCCATTTCTTTATCTACGAAATACGGAGAGGATTTCATTACTTTCCTTATTTGTAAAGTAAGAATTAAACCAGAGAATGCAATATCACGTTGTTTTAATGTGTGTTGTTATTTATAGTAAGAGACAGCTGCCATTGAAAAGGTAGTTCATTACAGATGTCTAGAAAAAGGGATCAGGACATCATGGGGAACAGCCACAGGAGGAAGCACCAGTATCAGTCAGGAGGTAGAGAAGACGAGGAGGCAAGGGCCTTTATTGTGGTTTCCATGGGAAGGAGTAGGCAAACCAGGTTAAACAGGTTTGGATTGGCTAGTTTGAATTACTTCAGTGGCTCTGGGGTATAGGAGCTGTCCCTAGTTGTCTGGTACCTGACCCGGGTCTGATTCTTGCAGATGATGAATAGTAGCCGGGAGTATGAGAAAGTAGTGGAGAAGTTAGATGGGTGTGGGTTCTGGGTTGGTTGGTTGGCATTAAAAGGCACGGGCAGGGGCGCCTGGGTGGCTTAGTCGGTTAAGCGTCCGACTTTCGCTTAGGTCATGATCTCGCGGTTCGTGGGTTCGAGCCCCGCGTCGGGCTCTGTGCTGACAGCTCA
>NW_027528417.1:11410457-11432848 GCF_008692635.1 Crocuta crocuta | reverse complement strand
CTGGAGCCTGTTTCAGAGTCTGTGTCTCCCTCTCTCTCTGACCCTCCCCTGCTCACGCTGTCTCTCTCTCTCTCTCTCCTAGAAATAAATAGAAAATATATAAAAAAAAAAAAAAACACGGGCAAATCATGTATTAAATTGTTCATCATTTCCCCACTGATCTGAAATAATGCTATTTGGGGGCACCTGGGTGGCTCAGTCAGTTAAGCCTCCGACTTCCGCTCAGGTCGCGATCTCCTGGTTTGTGGGTTCGAGCCCTGTGTCAGGTTCTGTGTTGACAGCTCAGAGCCTGGAGCCTGCTTCAGATTTTGTCTCCCCTTCTCTCTGCCCATCCCCTGCTCGTGCTCTGTCTGTCTGTCTCTCTCAAAAATAAGTAACTGTTGGGGCGCCTGGGTGGCTTAGTCGGTTAAGCATCCGACTTTCGCTTAGGCCATGATCTCGCGGTTCGTGGGTTCGAGCCCCGCGTCGGGCTCTGTGCTGACTGCCAGCTCAGAGCCTGGAGCCTGTTTCAGTCTGTGACTCCCTCTCTCTCTGACCCTCCCCTGCTCACGCTGTGTGTGTGTTTCTCTCTCTCCTAGAAATAAATTAAAAAAAAAAAAAGTAACTGTTAAAAAAAATTGAAATAATGCTGTTTTCATACATCTATTTCTCCTTTATTCTTGGATCTGTTTTTCATCTGTGAATTTTCCTTGCATCCATTTCCCACAATTTAACTGTCATCATTTTTAAATACATTGATTATTAGGCTTTTTGTTTCGAAGTAATTTTAGACTTGCAGAAAAGTTGAATAGTAGAAAGTTTTTGTCTGTTTCAACCAGTTTCCCATGGTAACAACTTCAATAAGCGAGTACAATGGTCAAACCCAGGAAATTAACATTGTTATGATGCTATCAATTACAGGCCTTTTTAAAATTTCACCAGTTTTTCTCCCTAATGTCCGCTTTTTTCTTTTTCAGGATCCCATTTAGGATCTCATATTGTACTTAGTTGTTGTGTCTTCTTTTCCAATTTATAACACATCCTCCACTCCCCCTTCTTTCCGTGTCTTTTATAATTTAGTATTTTGAGGAGTGCTGGCCGGTGATTTTGCAACATGCTTCTCGATTTAGGTTTGATGTTTTCTCATCATTAGATTGAAGTTAAGCATTAAAAAAAATAACGCACAGAGGTAATAGTATGTCCTTTTCAGTGTATCATACCGATATTTTTCTTACTGGCAGTGTTAACATTTATCATTTGATTAAGGTGGTGTCTGCCAGGTTTCTCTCTGTAAAACTGCAATGTTTTCCCCTTTATTATAAATACACTGATATTAATTCTAGAGTTCAATGAGTTCTGAAAAATGCATACACCTAAGTAACCTACATACCTGTCAAGATATGGAACATTTCCATCCCTGCAAAACATTTACTTATGTGCCATCCTAGCAACCATACCTTAGTAACACCCCACAAAGCAAGCCTTCTGATGTCAATCTGCATATTCTCTACTTGTCCTTTACAGATTCATTAGGATATTGTACAGAAGCAATCATCTTGTCTGTGAATTTCCTTTCAATCTTTGTCTTTTATTATTACATCAGCCAGAATGTCCATTGAAATACTGGATGGAAATAAGTGGTAAAAGCAAGCACTGGATTTTTCGAATCACGAAGAAAGTGCTCTGACTTCCACCATTGGGATGGTAGCTAGATATTTTTCACAGATATCCTTTACTGGGCTGGAAAAGTTTTCTTTTCTTCCTCGTTTGTTTGAGAGCTGTTATCTGGAACTGGTGTTGAATGTTGACAAATTCTCTACATTTATTTAAATAATCATATGATTTTTAGCCTCTTTTTTGTTGATGATACCAAGTATACCAATTGATTTTCACATCACAATCCAACTAGCATCCGTGGGATGTACCTAAATCCATCACTGTTTTCTCTTGATAATTAATTGAAATTATTGCTGGATTATATATGCTAAAATTTTGAGGATGTTTAAGTCTGTACCCATGAATGATATTGGCCTATAATAAACCTTTCTTTTAATGTGCTTGTCTTAATGTCAAGGTTATTCTGCTTTCAAAAATAAATTGAAAAACCTTACCCTTCATTCTTTGAGAGAGTTTGTGTAATAACAGTATTACCTCTTTCCTAAGTATTTGAAAGAATTCATCAGTGAAGCTATCTGCATCTAGAGTTTTCATGGTGGGTAGGTTTATAGTAATGAATTAACACTGTAATAGATATAAAGTTAGCAATATTTTCTATTACTTTGTGGATCTGTTTTAATAGTTTTTGGTCTTTCAAGAATATTACCATCTAAATTGTCAAATTTATTGATAGTCATCCATAATATTGCCTTATTTTATACACACACACATTTGTAAGGAGACAGTGAAAATGTGTTATGAAAATAGTGATCATTAAAATCATGATCAAAGTTTGCTACATAATAGGTGATTAACTGGAACATAATTGGAAAAACAATGTAGTCCATTTCATTTAGCTGTTCCCACAGAACCCACAGTTAATCCAAGGAAGTGAGCAGCATACTCAATGGCATTAGTGATATTTGTTCAGTCATATTCTTAGTACATCTAAATTGAAATCACTTTAGGAGTCTTCTCAGAGAGGAACATGCTAATTGCCAAGCCCTTGGCCACAGTGTCTGAGTGGACACCTTCCTCAAAATGCCTGGAGTTTTCTGCTCTAGAAATCACTTCCTGTCCTGGGCAGCCAGGACACATGGGACCCTTTATCCATTCATTAATTTATTGGGTTTTCTTTCCCCATCTGTACACTTTACTTTTATTTTTATTTTTTTTAATGTTTCACAAATATTTTATTGTCAAGTTGGTTTCCATATAACACCCAGTGCTCATCCCCACAAGTGCCCTCCTACAGGCCCATCTCCCCCCTCACCCCCCATGAGTCCTCAGTTTGTTCTCAGCATTCAAGAGTCTCTCATGGTTTGCCTCTCTCCCTTTCCCCCATCATTTCCCCCCTTCTTCTCCCCCATGGTCCTCCGTTAAGTTCCTCCCAATCCTCCTATACGTGCAAACATGATATGTGTCCTTTTCTGCTTGACTTATTTCGCTCAGCATAACACCCTCAAGGTCCATCCATGTTGCTACACATTTATTGGTTTTACACTCATTTGCCTCTTCCACTAGTTTTTTCCCCATTTATTTATTGCTTCTTTCATTTCACTCTTTCTGTGTTGGTTTAGTCTTTGCTCCATGCCTTGGTCCACTGTTTCTAATTCTATTGATTGTACTTTTGTTCATTCTTCTTCCTTTGGTCTTATATATGGGTGTGTATTATATGTGATCATTTATTGTTATGTTAGCTAACGTACAGTGCATATACAGTGTGCTCTTGGTTTTGGGGGTAGATTCCATGATTCATCACTTACATGTAACACCCAGTGCTAATCCCAACAAGGGCCCTCCTCAATGCCCATTACCCATTTTGCTCCTCCCCCACCCCATCAACTCTCAGTTTGTTCTCTGTATTTAAGAGTCTCTTATGAGTTGTCTCCCTCTGTTTGAAACTACTTTTTCCCCCCTCCCTTCCTGACTTATTATATTTTAATGTTTGTAGAATCAGTAATGTTCTCTCCTTCCTCCTAAAATGACTATTTTTTTCTCTTTTGTCTTAATCTATATAGATAGGGTTTTATCCATTTTTTGATCTTTTCAAAAATTAACATGTGATTTTGTTAATTTTCTTTTTGTTAATATATTTTCCATTTCTCTCATTTCTACTCTACATGACTTTCTTTCCTCTTCTATATAGGCTTCTAGTTTCTGAATGTAAAAGAATAGAGTATTAATTTTAATTTTTATGTATTGTTACTATAAGTTGTAAAATTATAAAATTCTCTTTAAGCATGTTGCTTCTAGCTGTTTCCTAACCCTCCACATGTTCTACTACACAATTATTTATCTACTTTTAAGGAGGAACACCCCATGTTTATCTCTAAAACTCTATCACCCAATGCAAATGCTGATTCAATAATTCTCTAATGTTGTATCCCTGTATTCTTCTAAGAATTCCTTTGGATATATACCCAGGAACAGAATTTCATCATATATCCAACTACCTTCACTCTATTAATCATTTTAACAATTTACATGCAGTTTACGGGAGGGGGGTGGATTTCCATGTAAATAGTGTTTAAGTTATGCTAATGAAATGATTTTTTCTTTTTCAATCCACATATCTTAAGTCTTCTTTACTGCTCCACTACAATATTGAATAGATGTGTTACAGCATGCATTTTTGTCTTACTCTTAGTATAAAAATATTGTATCTTAGATATTTATAGAAAGTATTTTGTATTCAATTTTCAGGCTAAGGTCTGTCCTAATATACCAGTGGTTTTCATCATTAATGAATACTACGTTTTAACAAAACATTTGTACTGTAGGGGGATGCTTATATGGTTTTTGCTTTTTGGGTATTTATTGTACTGAATTTTTTTCCAAATTGAATCCAGTGTACATTACTAGATAAGCATATTTTTGCCATATTATGTTTTTAAAATGTATTGCTTTATGTATGTGTTCTTTTTTGAACATATGTTCATAGTGAGATCAGCTTCTTATTTTTTCCTTATTCTATCCAAGTCTTGTTTGGGCATTAAAGTTATACTAGCCTCATAAAAGCATGCCCCAATCTCTCTTAGTGTGTTCTCTGGAAAAGTTTGTAATTCTATTCCTTGAATCTTCGGCATATTTTAAGTATAAAAGTTGGTGAATTGTGTAAGAGAGTGTGTATATGCATGCATGTTTAGTGGTAATATGTATATTTTTTCTTCTTATTTGGCTCCGTATTTTATAGCTTAGGTTTCTCTAGAAAACTATCCCTTTTTAAATTTAAAAATAGGCACACATGGTTCTTCATTATGTTCTCTTATTTTATCTATGTTTTATCTACAACTCCACTCCTTTTATTCCTGATATTTTTAGTATGCTTCTCTTCTTATCATAAACATTTCACTTTATCTCAAAGAAGTCTCTTCTACTTTCTGAACTTTTCTTACTTTTTTTTTTATTTTTATTACTTATTTTTTAACTTACTGTTTTAATTATTTTATGTAACATTCCATTGAAATATTTTATCTTCATATTAATCATAGAATTCTGACTGCCATAACACCACAAAAAAATCTCTCAATCAATAATTCCCAGAATAGAAGGCCACTTCTCCCTCTCTTCCATCTAATTAACTTCTACTCTAAAAATTGATTTTCAATATTCAGACTCCTTTGATTCTGTAGAAAGTTTGGCTTCAAAGTCCTCACAAGATCTTTGTCTTTAGGCTTTAAGCCAAAAGAAAAGAGAGCATGTAAAAACTTCTGAACTCCCTAGAGATGATGAGGTGTATTGCTTGGCGATATCTCTCTGCTTTAGAGTTAGGACATGTAGTCTAGTGGTGGACCAAGCAAAATGAGAACACAGATTGGTTGGTATTGGGTTAGTTGTGCCAGAGTCCATACTTACAGCCACCAAATTTCCATTTTCTCCTCCATGATGATGTACCCATGAGAACAATCCCGAGGACATGCCACTTTACTGCTCAAAGTCCAAGATCTTCAGGTGACTTTGTCCTCTTTTTTGGATCCAAACATAGCTCCTGTTCCAGCAATGTACTAAGTAGTAAAACTAGTTATCTGTTCCCCTCCACACGCTTTGCATAATGTTAATCCAGGGACAGAATAACCACAATACAAGCTATGATTCAGAAAGGGGGAAAAGAGAGAGACCTATAACACTCATTATTCTGTATTCAAAAATCTGCCTGATCAATCTTGAGATAGATGGTGTCCTTTACCCACACATTGGAGACTAGAGGAGTTCTTTGCATTCTTAGAATCAACCGGGCTTTCATTCTGCTCCGGTGGGAACTCTTCTGTCCATTGTTCTCTGGGACCCCAGGCTCTAATCTCTGTTAAGTTATTCCTTTGTCCATCACCTGTCCTACATTCTTTTCTGTTTCATCAGTGTCACCCAGGTGAGGTACCAAAGCCCTCTTCTGACTTTGTTCAGCTGCTGCTGACCTCCACAATGCTCCCTTGTCCTTTGTAGCCCATCCCAGCTACAGGAGGGTAAGTGGAGCATTATTAAAATTTGTTTCCACTAACAACCTTCTAGCCCAGTGGAGCTCTGAATTATGGATCGGACAGACTTTTACTTATCCAGCAGACTTCTCCTTCCAGTGTGTGGTGAGTGGTATGTACTTTGTCCTAGATCAATCCCTGCTAAGTTGCAATCGTTTGGCATTTTTTCTGTCCTCAAAGCCACAGATCTTGAAAGGTCTCTCTCTCCCTACAGCTATTATCTACAGATTCTGTTGATTACTCCCTCCCCTCACCTCTTCCGTTCAGGAGTGGTAATGGCTCCCTGCTGCTGTGGCCCCCCCCCCATTTACCTGAATTTACTTAACCCTACCTCTGCTTTGGGAAGCATCTCATTTATTAAACTCTCCTCCATTGCCTTATTTGAGCATGTGCTTTTGTTCTTATTGGGGCATAAATCATGACATAAACAAATCTGACTTTGAATTCCAACTCTTCCACTTACTTGCTTTAAGGACAAGTTTTGTGACACAATTAGTGTAAAATCATTTTGCATGATCTAACTCTAACAGTATTTCTTATACTTGAGCTAGACTAAAAATATATGTGACATGAATTTCTCATGATAGGAAGGATACCTTACACATCGTTAAGTAATGTTTATTTTTGGTTCTTCCAAAAAGTGGAGCTTGAGATGAAATTTTACATGTAGAGAGCAATCCCCTGGAACAGGAATAGTGGAATTATGAAGGTAATGTAGGAAAGAAAGAAAGACTAATCCAAAGGTGCATTGAGTTATTCTGCAATGGACATACAGAACTAAATTTCCCTGCAGAGTTTCTGAAGAACACAAAATCTATGTCTCAGAGCTGTCAGCCCAAGACACTCAAGAGAGGGACTCTTATCTCTTGACTCCTACTCCCCACAAGTTAAGCAGGATGCTCCCTTTCCAGCTATTCCAGAAAGGCTGTGTCAGTTCCCACAGCATGCTACATTGAGACTTAAGAAAAGCCCTAGAGCAGAAACCTAGAGAATACAGTGCTCCTGAAATGATGCAGTGGGAAAATATATCCACATGCACCTGATCCTCACAGCAATAGCCAGAACTAAGAGGTGGGGGTAAAAATTAATAAAACTGGCATAAAAGTTGTACAACTGACCACCCATCCATCCCTGACTTGGTAATTAATGTATAGTGGAGATCAATACAAATTTGTTGAATGAGAACGTGCAAACTGTTCTTTTGTAGTTGTTTTAGATATTCCTCTTGATAAACATAACATTGACAAATTTCTATTCAAATAAAAACTCTGACTTTTCAATTGGGAACCTTGAAGCTAGAGGAGGCTACAGAGATTGTTTGTAGGACCCAAGATACATATTGTTCACATAAACTGTGACAATCATGTTGCCATAAATGCCATTTCTAAACTTTATGACTTCCATTAGTTTTCTGTATTGATCCAGACCTGTATTTTCCATTTGGTTGATTTATCATATTTTCTGTTGTGTTTGTGAAAATACCTGTAACACTTAGGGCATTGCAGAGCAGTTTGAGAATATTTTTTAACGAAAAATGCTTATATGTGAATTTCCTTTGCATTCACTTGTATCTGAATTTCAGGACTAACATAATCTGGTATGTTCTTCTCAATTTTATCTAAATTGTTTTTTTTTTTAATTTCTAATTTATTTTTACTTTTTTTTTGATGTTTATTTTAGAGAGAGAGAGAGAGAGTGCACACAAGCAGAGGAGAGGCAGAGAGAGAGGAAGACAGAATCCAAAGCAGGCTTCAGGCTCTGAACTGTCAGCAAAAAGGCTGATGCGGGACTTGAACTCATGTACCATGAGATCTTGACATGAGCCGAAGTCAGACATTTACCTGACTGAGCCACCCAGGCACCCTGTTTTTATCTAAATTCTTAAATCTCACTTTCTCTCCACTGTACCTTAATCCTTAATGAGATTTATGTAAACTTTAAGATATGAGGAAGTCTCTTGAAAAGAGATACACTTGTCTTTTGTGTCAGTATTTAAAAATAAAACTTCACATTTGTGAAGGGCATATCTATTTTTAAAATACAACTTAATTTAGTAAAAGTAGACCCTGGAAATTATCTTTTTTGACAGTTTTATTGCCATGACTTATAGATTCATTGTGCTTTGTTGTAAGAAGAATCCTCTATTTATGGACTAAATTCCATTGTAATTTTTAAGACTTGGAGTGTTTTAATTCCATACGAGAAATCAGAAATGCAGAAATTATCAAATGCTTAAGCCACTGAGAGTATTTTAACTCACTTCAGATCAAGCATTTTTCATATCTTTTTTTAATAAATAAAAAATCTATGCCACATGCTTTATAACTAATTTGATAGCAAATACACATTTTCAGCCTTATTAAACACATCCCTTCCCATCAGTAGTCACAGGAGTGCTGGTGTGTTTAACTTTTTTTCTCTTTCCCTCTCCTGTTCAAGGCATGTTTCATTTTACTTAATAAATTACCCAGACTAAGAAAATCTGAATAACACTGTATGTGTTAAATTTATAACTATAAAATTTCTCATATTGGGAATTCCAGGTCCAGATAGCTTCCTTGGTGAATTCTATAGAACACTCATTAAAAATTCCAAGAGTACACAAATTTTTATAGAAATAGAGAAATAAGATGGATTCCCCATATCTATGAGCCAGCATAACTCTGGTACCAAAGTGAGTGAGAAATTTACTTGAAAAGTATGTTACATTTGAGCATAGATACAAACTGATAGAGATAAAAATTTTAGCCTTTTGACATACATCTCTCAGGTCTTTTTCCTAGAGGCACATACAAGTCTATTTTAATTAAAACAGGTTTGTTTTATACATACTGCCTTATGTTTTTAATTAAATTTTGTATTAACATTTTCCCATGTCATTCAATATCCGTTGTTAGCAGTTTTTAATTCTTAAAGTAACACCTATCTATGTAATCAGTCCTGACTGGCTTTATTGAAGTATGCTTCTGAATACTTCACACATTCTTTCTACTGTGTATTTAAACACAAATATACAAAAACTTCTTTTAGGGTTCAGCATAATATTCTTTTAAAAGTCATTTTGTTTTTTGTTTTTTTAAATTTCTAGGAGAGAGAGAGAGAGAGAGACAGCATGAGCAGGGGAGGGTCAGAGAGAAAGGGAGTCACAGACTCCGAAACAGGCTCCAGGCTCTGAGCTGGCAGTCAGCACAGAGCCCGACGCGGGGCTCGAACCCATGAACCACGAGATCATGACCTAGGCGAAAGTCAGACGCTTAACCGACTAAGCCACCCAGGCGCCCCTATTTTGGTTTAAGTTAATTTCCCTATATCCTTTTTTTAACACAGTGTTAGCTTTAAAGTAGTTTTAGTAAGTTTTAGGGGTGCTTGGATGGCTCCATTGGTGAAAGGTCCAACATCAGCTCAGGTCATGATCTCACGGCTGGTGAGTTCTAGCCATGCATTGGGCTCATTGCTGACAGCACAGAGCCTGTTCCCCTGTCTCTGTCCCTCCTCTACTGTTGTGCACATGCCTACAAATGCTGGCTCTTTCCGTCTCTCTCAAAAATAAGCATTAAAAAAAGTTTTAATTTTAACAAAAGAGCTTTTATAATGCAAAAAAGTATGACAAGTATTTCAGTATAGTAATAAGTAGATTAAAACTCTTGAAAAAAATGATAGTGAACAAAACACTTCATGTTATAAATGTTCTAAAACGTAGCCATAATTGAAAATTACAAGATATGGGCTTAGGGATATCCTTTTAAGAGTAAGCCAAAAATTTTGAGGAGAACACTCTGTCTCCCTGTCTGTCCCTCTTTCTAAGAAGAAATGTGTGTGGCTCAATAACTCATTTAAAATTGTGGTATGTAAAAGATATGTGTTAACAACCTATGCAGAATTCTGGAGTGGGGAGGGGAAAGACATCACCAGATTTTTATTAAACATTGTTAAGTCAAAATAGAACAAAATTTTATACTTCTATAAAGGAAGATGTCAGTGACCAAAATTGGAAACTGAGAAATAACAGTTTTTCTGTTTTTGTTTTTTTGAGGAGAGGAAATGAAATTTTGGTTCACATATACTGAATGTGAAGTAACTAAAGTACTCCAAATAAATATGCTGAAGAAGTTTAGATCTGAACATTAGATTGGGGGTCAACTGAGAAGAGGTTTTGACGACTTCTCTGTATTAATTAAGAAAAGACTTTAATAAAAAATTTCCCCAGAAAAATCATTATTGGTTTATTACATTCTGTCTTCATCTCCTTAAAAGGTAAAATGTTTACCATTCTTTACAAGCTTCCTCAATGCCCATCAAGATTTCTAAGGGCAATTGCTTATTGAGGATGTGTCTGATCACCCAACTTTTAAGGAAGACCTTAAAAATTTTGAGAACTCTGTATAAAACCCCCAGCTTATATGTGAGTGTATATTACTTAAGTACAAATGAAAGAAGAGATCCTAAAGATATCCTACTTTTTCAAATGTATTTCTATTTCCTCCATAATCCAGGGAGACTGTGAAATAGTCACTTTGATGTACTTCATGAAATAAGGATCACTTAGTGTCAAGAATGGAACCTGTGTTCCATAATTTCATAATTCCATAATTCCAAAAACTTCCCAATTAAATTAATTCATTGTAGATTCCTAATACCCTTTCACTTTTAATATTGGTATACATTGTTAATGAGGGAAACTGACATTAGATTTCCTAATTTGACTTCATATTTTTCTCATGAATTCCACAAAGCATTTGCCTTTCTTTACTGTTGACCATACATGAATATTGTATATTCATGAACATTTAATAAACGTTAACTTTCAAAATGTACCACAAAAGAGAAACAACTGTAAATGCCAAGGTTTGCACTGACTAATGTAATGGTAGTCTGTAATCACAGACTCCAATCTGCCCCCAAACAAATTACACTGTGACAAAAACTGTCTGCAAAAGAAATGTTAAAATGAGTATAATGTTGGAATCAGCTTTGGGGGAGTGATCCAATGGAGAAGAGTCGCTAAAGATTAAAATGAGATCTGACAAGAAGGCAAGATAGGACTCCTGAATCCAGTGCAGGGGTTTACTGCAAATGCTGAGCTGGAATCCTGGCCTGGAAGGGGAGAGGACTTATTGGGGAGGGGGTGGCCAGAAGGAAGCCACATTGGGATTGGAAAGCAGACTTTTGCCCATAAAGGTTAGGGATGTTGAAATCCGTTAGTGATGTTGAAACCTCAGAAACCTCGGAGGTTCAAACTGGGTAAGTCAGGATTTCAGAGCAGCAGGGTGGGGTGACCAGCATGGCTCTGCTGAGTAGTGAACTCCCCATACTGGAGCACGGCATTCAGGGTCCTCTTTCCAGCCCTGGCTCTCAGTCTCCTGAGAAATCAGCATTAGCCACTTCACATTCTCTGCCCCAGTTTTCTTCTAAGTATAATCAGATGAATACATTTACCACGGACTGAATTTAGTAGGATATTACCAGTTCGTGTTTTAAAATAGAAGAGAACAAAATAGAACAGAACAGAAATTATAGAGCTCTAAAAGATTTTACAGATCCACTAATCCAATCCTTTCAACACCCTGGGTCAGAGAGAAGGGGCATATCCCAAATCACACATCTAGTCAGTGCTTTGAAAGCTTTTATGTTTCAATTTGGGATTAAAAACTAGAATACGTCCTTTGAATGTTTTATAGTGTCTGTGCCCAGAGAGATAAATATTTCTCTGTGGAAAGTGAAAAATTATGTTGTAGATATTTAGTGACAAAAATATTAATGATACATACCATTTATGAAAAAAATACTATAAAACAATAATAGTTTTATATTTAAAACTGAAATAGACGTGCATATGCCTCCAGGAGAGAGACCTGAGATACACATCAAATAATAACAATATTTATTTCCATGGTGGGATTATGTGTTATTTCCATTTTCTTTTTGCTTACCAGTGATTTCTAACATTGAGGATATGTATTTTGTTTGCAGTAAAAAAAAAAAAAAAATACTATAGTCTATGGCCTGAGCTGCAAAATATTCCAATACATGAAAAATTAGATTTTGAACGTTGTATAGATTTCTTTTGATCACCCAAATTCATATGACTGTCAAATCTCTACTGCCAACTCAGACCTCACTTTTCAGGCCCAGACCCATTTATCCAGATTTCCTACCTGGAGTAATTCCACTGCTCTCAAGCTATGGCATCTCCTTTGAGACCTTAGCTTTCACCCATTCATGCTATGAGGTCACTTTTGGAGGCATACACGAGTACTTGACATCAAGACCTCAGGCCCTCTGTCGATAACAAGGAAAATGAATAGCTATTTCCCAAAGTACAAAACATCTTGTCAGCACCTAAGCTATTCTACCTCTCAGACAAAAAAGAATCCTTGGATTCTGACCACAGTCTATTCCTATAAATTACGGTTGATTAGCCCAGAACAGTTGAATTTTGGCCTCAATGGAATCAATGATTGATTGAAATCCTCTGCTTCCTTTCATCTATCAGGTCTTTACTCCCCTCTTATCCAGAGTCCAGAGTCATTACTGCCACCACTGTCTTCCCTAAACTCTGTCTGTTCCCCTTTCATTCCACCTTTCCAACAAACCACATTCCCTGAGTCAATGTGATTTTTGACTTTTTTTTCCCCTTTATTTCTAGGATAGAGAGAGACAGCGTGAACAGGGGAGGGTCAGAGAGAGAGGGAGACACAGACTCTGAAACAGGCTCCAGGCTCTGAGCTGGCAGTCAGCACAGAGCCCGATGCGGGGCTCAAACCCATGAACCGCGAGATCATGACCTAAGCGAAAGTCGGACGCTTAACCGACTAAGCCACCCAGGTGCCCCTGATTTTTGACTTTTTAACTTTTCTGTGCTTGTACCCAAGGCACAATACACTATTGGAGGAGGGGAAAGATCACAACTAGACTGACTGATTTCTTTACAAACTGACAATCATTAGTCTCAACACTGCAAGATAACTACTCCCCCTCGGCAGACAGATTCTCCTCTATATTCCCACCAAAACTACTTTCACCATTATTTTTGATGTCTTCTATTTCACCACACCCAGGAGAAACTTTTCATTCCTTAGCTATTAAGATCACTCACTCATCTCCAGTATGGTCAATTACTTCTCCTCCTCAAAATATTTTGTTACTTTTGCTTCTAAATCTTAACAAACTTCTAGTTTTTTCTTCTGTCTTATTTGAAGGTACATCTTCCATTATTGAACTATACGATTTTCTTATGCAACTCTCCTAGGCTTTCCTGTCCTCTCTTCTACACGCTCTGTCTAGGACTGTTACCTATTCCACTCCTTTGGTTTCAATGAATGTTGACATTTTAATAGATAACAAATCTACACCACTAACCCACCCGTTTATGTTTTTGTTTCTGTTAAAGATCCAGGCCATTTATCCAACTGTTTCACAGCTATATTTAGATGCTTCATGGTCACCTCAAACTCAACAGACATTCAAAACCAACTCATTATCTTCCTCATCCCCCAATAGCATTTACTCTTCATTCAGTACTGCCTCGTCAGTGACACTACTTTCTACCAGCTGTTCAAGGCCAAACCAGCTTGATGTCTTGATTCCTGTTCTCTTTCCTCCCAATCTAGCTCCACCAGTTAGTGTTATCTCCAAGATAACTCTCAGTTCTCACATCTCTCAATTCCCCATGCCTGCTCATCAAACGAGGCCTTTAGTAAAATTGTTTTACTCAAGTCCCTTAGAAAGGAAAATAAATCTTTCCTTCAGAGGCACCTTATGACAGCCCGGTTCTAAAGATGTCTTCAATCCAGAAGTTACCATTTACCTCTAATGGGCTCTGATATGACATCCTTCATCTACTCTTACTTTGCTCCAACATATCCTCCATGTTGCTGTCAGTATTTCACATTAAAGAATCCTTCCAGAAATAAGACTTAAACTTCACTAAAATATGAATATTTTAGCATAATGGATGTAATAATAGCCAAGATTCATTGAGCACTTACTCAACATGAATACATTCTACTTATTCCCCATAAGAACTGAATGAAGCCTATGATATTTTTATCTTCATTTGACAAATACCTAACCAGAGGCATTTATCCAAAGTTATGTATGAAGTAGAGAAGCCATGTTTTGAATCTGTACTGTCTATCTCCAGAGTTCTACCTTTCCTGATGCTCCTTTAATGTATTTTTTAAAATGGTAGAGGGTGGGAATTAAGATTCACAGTATAGAATAAGATCCAGGGTGCTTGGGTGGCTTAGTCGGTTAAGCTCAGTCTGATATTTGTTCAGGTCATGATCTCACAGTTCGTGGGTTCTAGCCCTGTATTGGGCTCTGTACTGACAGCTAGCTCAGAGCCTGGAGGCTGCTTAAGAGTCTGTGTCTCCCTCTCTCTCTGACCCTCCCTTGCTCACGCTGTCTGTCTGTCTCTCTCTCTCTCTCTCTCAGAAATAAATTTTTTAAAAAATTAGAGTAAGATCCAAGCTCTTGAGTCACTCTTCTAGATTGATCTTCACCATATTCCTTCCTGCCAGCACTTATAGATTTTGGGCACAAGATGTCACAAATCCCTGAGCTGCTCCTGCATTTTTCAGTCCATGTGCACATGATCACATTCTACATACATGTAACTGCATATTTCTTCTTTATAACCTTAATTAGCCCTTGGATATGGATAGCACATTCTAAAGTGGCATTAGATTAGCTGTGTGTTGAATTGACTTGGCCATCCAAAGATAAGAAACATAAATTTCCTTAAACTCCCATATTGGTGTCATAAGGTAAAGAGCAGAAAATTCCCATCAACATCTCAACTTTTGCCATGAAAAAAGAATGATCTATATTGCTATTAGCTGAAAGAAAACTAAAAAATGTTATTAAACACTTAAATGTTAGCGAAATACATAGAATATTCAGAACCAAAAAAATGAAGTTGCTAATCATAGTTAATACATTTGAATGCAAAACAAATTCCTAATATCTACACAGAAAGATGAACCTCGTGTCTTATATTCGCACTTATTATGCTACCCTTAGAATGTATGTAACAAGATTTTCTTGTATTTTCCTTTATTCCAAGATGCCATCAACAATAGTCTTTCTATAAATTCCCCACAATTCAATTTTTTGGTATTTTTTGCATTTGGGGTTTTAGAAGAAAACTTATATTTGAATATTTAATATATAATCCCTTTTTTAGTGTCTAGTTTAGCCAAAAACAAAAAACAAAAAAAACAAAAACCCTCTGATTTCTTCTGTAAGAGACTGCCTTATTATAGTAGCCAGACACTTAATCACAGACTTATGAACTTCATGGAGGCTGAGAACATGTCTTATGAATAAGCAGGGTGTGGTTGGTAGAGCCCCAGGCAAGGAATAGGGACTTGCCTTGTATGTTCAATCATCTAACATCATAGGGTAAATATTTCCTCAATTACAGATTGGAGAATTTGTACTATATAACTTCAGAAGTTTGTCCATCCTCTCTCAAATCCTATGATTCTAGGCCACGTAGGGAAAATTCTACAAAGCTAAGTCCTTCAGCTCTTATTTCCACCATTGTTTGACAGGGAACCTAGAAAAATCAACAGGACTAAAATTCCAGTCTGAAAATCCATAATTTTAACAAAGTTTTGACACGGCTCATTTTTTATGTTTAATTGTAGCTTGGGTTTCAGTGCATCAGCAGTGTATCCAGGAATCTGAAAACATGGACATGGCAGGAATCCATAGTATTAAGGACATGCATTCAAGCTATGAACTATGCAAATAAAAGCTTTTTTTTTTTCTTTTTAGAACTGTGAAGAATCAGAAAGGGTGCTCTGAATTCTTTAGTGGAGGTTCCAAGGTGGAAAATTGTTTTACTCAAATCCCTTAGAAAGGAAAATAAATCTTTCCTTCAGAGGTACCTTATGACAACCCAGTTCTAAAGATGTCTTCAGTCCAGAGTCTAGCATCATGGCCCAAGAAAGCCAAGAAAGGGCCCTTTACTCAAAGCTGCAAGAAGAAGGAAAATAAAACCCCAAAGTTAAGCATGACCATCCAGCTGGCACATGTTGCCCAAGCCACAATTGGCTTTGGCAAGTCGTCATCCTTGAGGTCTCCAATGGCTCTGAGGCACTCACCACAAGAAAATCATGGGTTTTAAAATACAAGAATTAAAGAACACATTGATGTAATTTTGGTGCAGAATCATTTAGTGAAATGTGTATTTGTCTTTGAAGGTTGGCTAACCTTGGGAATGCTTCAGACTTGTAATGGGACTATTTGCCTGGGAATTGATTCTACCATCCCTGTAGAGACTTGTAATATTAACTATCCTCCAAAGTGCCTTACCCTTCTCCTGCCCCAGGTCCAGGAGGAACAGTATGCACCAAAACATCTTTTTTTAAATCAAGTGTCTTAATGCACATAAACTAATCGCCTAGATCCTTGGAATAACTAGAAAATGAAACTAGTGTTTGAACTTCCTTGGAAGAATTTCTCTTAAGGGATTACAGTCTGTTTGACTTCTTTATAAGAGAATTAAAAAAAAATGTCAATCTTATAAAACAGCTAGTTATTTTCCTAGAAAAATAGGTTTATTTGGGAATAGTAGAGAAATTGCCATTTGGGATGGGCAAGCTATGGCAAACCATAGGCAAGTCTGGAGATCCAGAGACGGCATCATTACTGTGTAGAGAAAGGGGAGAATTGGGAGGAGCTGCTTTGAACAAAAGTCCATTGGAGGAAACCAGGAGTCCAGGTGCCAGTTTCTCTTGGCCAGGTGTGCTATTATTGGCTGTGTTGTTTCTGGGCAAGGAGAAATTCTTCCTTTCTCCAGCTGGAATACTAGAGAAGGCTTCTTCCCATTGGAAATGGGGGTATATCTCTTCCTGTTTGGGTCTGCAACTGATGAAGAGTGGTAGGGGGTGAGAACTCCCAATCTGGCCTCTTGACTCCATTTTAAATGAGATTTCCTTCATTCAGCTTCACAAGAAGTTCTTCCAGATAATGAGTCAAATCCTCTTTTCTTTAATTCCATTAATGCATTCTTGTTTTTCCCCTAAGGGACACAGAATAATCTATCTTCTTTGCTACACACATTCCCCCAATCTCTTTTTTAGGCTAAGTATTCCAGTTTTTTCACCTAACATGGTGTCAAGTACTTCACCATCATAATTATTCTTTCCTGCATGTGATCAATTTATTTTGCATCTTTTTGAAATAACTGCTGTAATTTTTTAAAAACATGTGTCTAGGTTGCCTTGAAATATGTGTATAAAGTCAGAACCTTGATGCCCTGTAAAGCAGATTTACTCAGAGCTCTGACTCATTTCTAGGTTTTAGAACTAATTTCTAGATAAAGAGTTAATATTAATCACTTGATCTCAGTCATGACAGTCCTCTCTCCCATAGGAGAGAAATCACACAAATTAGTTTCTAGAAATCTAAAGACTATTTATAATCCTTCCTCATGTTATGGAACACATTTAAGGGCTAAGTTACAATATATGTTCAATATATGTTTATATATTACAAAATACAAATTGTGTGCTTTGGTACTTTAAATCTAGACTCTTAATGTTTGATTAGATGGCAACTTTTAGACACTAATGGCTCTCTCTGCTTAATCAGGGACTTGGAGAAGTACAAGGCTTGCCAAAAGCACTTGCCTACAACCTCAAATCGATGGGAAACTAGGATCTTTTCCTCCAATCCAAATTCCTTCACATAAGCCCTTTGTATCCAGAGTGCCATACAATGCAATTAGATTCAAATACTGCCTTAGTTTATTAAATGACTTACACCTCTGCAGAGAACAGACCATAACAAACGATAAAATGCATTATGTTATTAATAAATATGACAATGCCATATAAGAAAAATGTCATAAGGAATAACACGTAAGACATTAGTTACTGGACAAATTTTTTACGAAAAATAGTATATATAGAAATAATACATACAGAAAATGGCAACTCATTTCCATGCCAAGAGAGTTTGTCTTTGAAAGAACACTTTAATGACCAATTCTAGGTACTTAGTTATGTTTCTAGATGTTACCTAGTTCAAAACTAGTTTACTAGGTACTTATGTTTCTTACTGCACACTAGGTACTCTTGTTCCTGTTAACTGTGCTGACTAATTAACAGCTCAAAGCTACATGACTTAAAATAACAATCATTAGTTTTTTCTGTGGGTAATATTTGAGCACCCTCATTGAGTATAACTTACTTCCATGTGGTAGCAGATAGGTCCTTTTTTCTGTTGCATTCAGCTAGAACATCAGCTCAGCTGAAATGCTAATTGTTAGTATTTCTAATTTGTTAAAACATAGTTTCTTCTTTTTCAATGTATTTCTTTGATTATTAATGAGGTTTACTTTCATGAGTTTCCAAGGCATACAATCAAGTATTCCCTAAGGTGAACATTTTATCTATCTATCTATCTATCATCTATCATCTTTCTACACATTTATATGTCTATATATATATCCTCAAATAAAACCAGAATTTTAGCAATAGTTTCTTTGGGTCATTGTTGGTAACTTATGGGTGATTATTCCTTTTATTCTTTTCTATATACTTCTAAAAGTTCTCTATGATTAAGATGATTATATAAAATTATACAATAGAATATTGTTATCCTTAGAATTCATTCTTTAGGATCATATTACAATGATTTGTTCTCCACTAATCTGAAAACCTCATTTAAAAAAAAACTCAAATAGGGCCCAAGTGGGACCTGCCTGTACTCATTATTAGTTGGGCTTTTATTTTATTATTATTAGTTGTACACGAGGTACAATGTGACTTATCTAATGGAAAATAGAAATGTAGACTTCTAGGACAATCACTTGATGTTACCTTCCCACTTCAAACCTATACACCCAGAATATATGCATAGAGTATATACAGTATAGAGTCTGGCATTTATTTTCAAATAAACATGGTTTGGACAAGGAAGTTCCTTGTCTGACTCTATTTTAGCTGTAACTTTCCTGGGTTGTAGCTATGGTGAGCTGGTTCCTTTCCTTTTCCTTCCCTTAGTAAGGTACTTTATCAACTTTTCTTCTTAGCTAGGCTGTGATATCTGCTTTCTATAGTCACTTCAACTCCATCCTTTAGCTTCCAACTTGCATTGCAACTTCCATCTCCCTCCCAGGGAAACACTTTTGAATCCCAGCCTCAGATTAGATCCTTCAAAAGGTGTAGCATTTTTTTTGGTATTAGAATAAATATCACATCAGATATCTGTATCTATTTCTTACTATCCATACTAGACGGTAAGCTTTTGAATGATAGTACAGGTGCTGAACATGTTTTAATTATTATCTGTCTAATTCATCATGCCCAGCTGTACTTTGTACATAGAAGATGCTCAGCCTATATTTGGCTGAAAGAATAAATGATGTGGCCATGTATCAAAAATTTGATGGTCCATCCTAGAAAAAATTTACTTCTTGCAAATCACAAGTTATTCTTAGCTTGGGTGACCAGAGGAAAGTAATTAATAAATAAGTTTCAAAGACAACAGTGGTAAAGGGTGCATCTTGATTTATAGAGGAAAATCACAAAATCATCTCAACTTTCCGTGAGTCTTGAAAAGTCACTTACCCTTTCCAGAACTCAGTTTCCATATCTATAAAGAGAAAGTGATCAACAAGCCAGCCTTCATGATCTCTTGTATTTGGGGCATTTTTGAATTCCATTCTTAGATTTCATTTCAGTCTTGACCTAAAAGGAACCTGAACATCTGGATCATCCCTAGAGCCAAATGAGCTTTAGAACCAGAGGCTAGATTAGATTTAATGAGGTCTCAATTGCTCTTTCCTGGGTCTGTGCACTTGAACCCATGTAAGAAAGAAATTGTTCTCTACAGCTGCGGAGCCCAAATTAACTTCTTTTGAAATTATCTCCTTACATTACTCTCCTGATTGATTTCTCTTTTTAAATATCTATTAGATTTAACATTTCAGTGGTATTCTGCTATTGGAAAAGAAAAATAAAAACTCTGTTCTAAAGTGTACAAAATAATGGTGTACAAATTAAATCCATTTTCTAATGGAATGACATTGCAATTTCCAAAATTACATCGTATTATTAGTGATTAATATTCAAGGGAAATATTTTTGACATTAAAGTTTCTTTGATAGCCAGCCTCGCTGTGAAGTAGTTACATCTGTTAAAACAAAGAGGCAAATGTGTTAAACATCTTCCCTTCGAGTGATTCTTAAAGGGAAAATCTCTAGTTGTTGGAAGGTAACACATAAGTAATCACGTCTATAAATCTGAATGTTAGTATTTCTGATGTCTATATAGTAGAAGATGTCAAAACATCTGTTACAGTAGCTTCAGCTGAATCTTTTCTGTGGTCCTGAAATAAAAACTTCTGGTTTCAGAGTTCACTTTTGTAATTTAGCTGCAAGTTAATCAGACTGAATTGAAAACTGACATTAATTTTTTCACATCTATAATTTTATATGAGATTACCAAAATCATTTGCATATAATCATTGTAATTCATTATGACTAGTAGCGCTAGTCTAGGAAGAAAACTCAACATATGGTTAGAACTCATTTGAAGAACATATCTTACTTTACAGATTAATAGTTTTAGTATCCAGAGTCTTCATATTTTGTATTGTAAATCCAGTTATACTGATGGCGTTTCTAGGAAGAATATAATGTGAACTTACTAGTGACTCTGCCTCTGATGGGACTGTCTTGAATAATGCAGATATTTAGTCCTATAGTAGACATACCTATTTGGGGATAGGTTGTACATCAAAATCAGCTTGCTCATTTATATTGATCTTTTGTAACTATAACTTTTAGACATGGTCAAGAGTGACCCCAGTTTTAGCCTCACACTATAGATCATACCACTTCATGAGTGGATTCAGCACAAGATAAAAGAGCTTGCACCAGAATGTAAGCTAACATTGATGTCTTCAGCAAGTCATCCAAGGAAAAAGGAAAACTGTCAGCTCAGTGATCTGGTTTATTCATATTCTGGTAAATTCCTAATTTCTTCATGGACCAGTGACAACTAGTACATGGTGTCAGTTGGTACATTACTCTTTGAGTACTACTGCTTTAGATTCCCCACTTCAGTCCTCCTCTGGCCATGCTCTTCCTACAAGGCAAGGACTCTGTATAAGCTAAGAGACATGCCTAGCCAGAACCACACCCCAACTTCTAGACCATGCTTTGGGTTCTCAAGACCTTGGGATTCTTTGCTCAAACTGCCTGAGCTTACTTGGGCCTCCTCCTTGCAGCCCTTCCTCCCAAAATGAATGACACCACCAGGTACCATTTTGTGAATATTCAAGAAGAGGCTGGATATGAGGACTGGGGTGTCTGCAGTTGTACACAGCCCCTCCCGGTACAGGTCAATGGAATGAGCAGTGGGGATAGAAGGGAGTGGTGTGCAGTTTTTGAGCCAGGCCTGTTCTTCATGCATTGCAAATTTTCCAGTATTTTCATAATGCTAAGCTTCTACCTGGCCATGCAGGTCAGTGTAAGAGGTTATTTCCCTGTAAGATATATGATAATCATTTGGACTCTTGGCTCAGGCCCTAGAGATATTAGGGAAAGCCTCCTTCCATCCACAGGTCTCACTCTGAAAAAAGTGAAAAAGACTTTTTGAACACGGAACTCTTAAAAATGTTCAATCCCTGCTCTTCTAATAGTGTTTGCTAACAATTTTTTGAAGTTTTTAATATGTAGGGGCGCCTGGGTGGCTCAGTCGGTTAAGTGTCTGACTTCGGCTCAGGTCATAATCTCACGGTTCATGGGTTTGAGCCCCGTGTCAGGCTCTGTGCTGACAGCTCAAAGCCTGGAGCCTGTTTCAGATTCTGTGTCTCCCTCTGTCTCTGACCCTCCCCTACTCATGCTGCCTCTCTTTCTCTCTCAGAAATAAAAAAAAAACATTAAAAAAATAAAACGTATAGATAAACCACATCTTCTTGATCCACTTGTCTGTTGATGGACACTTAGGCTNAAATAAATAAAATGTAAAAAATTATATAGTACTAGGTTTTTCATGCCTTCATTTTCTTAGAGGAAAGCATGTTTTTCTCATTCTGTTTTATTTACCAAAAGTTTCTTTTCCTCTGTCATTCCTTAGTGAATTGTATGCATCCTTCAAATAGTGTTGCACAAGTGTTGACCTTCTCCTCACCCCTCATACCTTTCACTGTCCCGAGTTAGTAAGAAAATCTCTTATCCTGAGTTGGGTAAATCCCTCAGAATGCTGATGTTTTCTTCAGTTTCTATCTGTTTTAGAGGACACTGTTTGAAGGTCTATT
>NW_027528417.1:11381331-11410427 GCF_008692635.1 Crocuta crocuta | reverse complement strand
AGTTTGAAGTTCTTTTCCCTCACAACCTTTTTTTTTTTTAACTTCGCCATTTTTTCTCTCATCTCTATCTTGACTGCGCATATATTCATGTATTTTTATATGCCTGTATATTTAGATATTAATATGTATGTAATTTATATTTATTTCTTCCCCTTCAGTTGTAAGTTATTTTTAGGACAGTGATAATATCTAATTAATTTTTTAAGTGTATTCATTCATTTTTGAGAGAGAGAGAGGCAGAATCCCAAGCAGGCTTCACATTGTCTGATGCTTGAATTCCTGGACTGTGAGATCACGACTTGACCTGAAATCAAGAGTCAGACACTTAACCGACTGAGCCACCCAGGTGCCCCTAATTATTCTATTTTTTTTTTACAACACCTATTATATAGTATCTGTCATGTAGACGATGAATAACTTGTTATTTAAACAAATCAAGCAATATAAGATTGTTATTATATTATTAGAATATAATTTGCCAAGAGAAGGAGCTACCTGGATTTGTAAGATTTTAAACCACATTTCAATAATAAAAGTAGAACATAGAATGGTCGATAAGAATTAACATTTATTTCTTTGATCCTTCCTGTGAAGTTTAATGTCAAATTAAGGATTCAATAAAAAAGCCAGTATAAAAGTAATTCCCTAAGACTCTGAAAAGGCCTCAGAATGGGAAAATTATTTTTGATTGGCTTTGTCATTGTATTTCAAGAATGGGAGTCTTTGGGGAGACTGGGTGGTTCAGTGGGTTGAGGATTCAACTTCAGCTTAGGTCATGATCTCATGGTTCATGAGTTCAAACCCTGTGTAGGCCTCTGTGCTGACAGATTGGAGCCTGGAGTCGGCTTCAGATTCTGTGTCTCACTCTCTCTGCTCTTCCCCCACTTGTATGTGTGTGTGCACTCTCTCTCTTTCAAAAATAAATAAATATTTAAAAAATTTTTTAAAAGAATGGTAGTCTTCATTTTTAATGTATTATTTCAAGGAAACAGAGGGTTTCCTGCCAGTATTAAGTTATCCTTGTTTTTAATACTTCCATTTGGCTTCCCATAGAAATCACCCATTTATTCAACTTCCATAAAACCCTCAATAACTATTTAATTTTTTTCCTGTTCTTGGCTCCTCTCAAAATCATACACAACTAAATTTGCTGAAAAGTTTTGATTGATGTCAGTGAATATCATTATGAGTAGTATTCTCAAGAGATATGGTTTGTATGTGATGCTCTATGGGAGAGAGAGAGATCCATGTTTCCCAAATTCATACCTTCTATGAATGGCAGGCACATTTGCAATACACTGTAAGTCTAAAAATGTTGAATCAAGGTTTTACCAGGTCACAATTTCATCATCTAAAGACAATGGATGCTGTCTAAATATTTTCAACTACAGAAGAGACACTGAAATTTATTAAAAACAAAACAAAACATAATTATAGAGAACAAACTGATTTTTACCAGAGTGGAGGAAGGTTGGAGGGATGGGTGAAATAGGTGATGGGGATTTCTTGATGAGCACAGAGTGTTGTACAGAAGTCTTGAATCACTATATTTACACCTGAGGTGAATATAACACTATATGTTAACTAACTGGAATTAAAAACTTAAAAAAATAAAAACTAAATTTGATATTAGTGTAAATAATTTCCCTCCCTATGCCCATCCCCAAGAATTACTAAGGAACTGGAACTGCGTCCATTTGTTTTATTTATGATAGATTTATATCTTTTTCCCTAGGAAATGGGTAGCCTACTATAGATCAGATTATACAGAAGTGTTGTCACCATCTTCTCTCCAAGTTAAACTAATGCAAATTAGCAATAGGAAGAGTGAAGGAAACTTTGCTTTAAAAAAAAACACACGTGTATTTTTTTAAATGTTTTATTTATTTTGAGAGAGACAGCGGGAGCAGGGGAGGGTCAGAGAGAGAGGGAGACACAGAATCCGAAGCAGGCTCCAGGCTCTGAGCCAGCTGTCAGCACAGAGCCCAATGCAGGGCTCGAACCCACAAACCGTGAGATCATAACCTGAGCCGAAGTCGGATGCTTAACCGACTGAGCCGCCCAGATACCCCAGGAAACTTTGCTTTTTAATCGAGATGATAAAATGCAGTTTTCAGATGGCTCTATTATGCTCACTTTTTTTTTAATATCAGTAGTTAAAAATCCTATAGCTAATGTGAAATCACTTCACGAGCAAATTAAACCCAAAATGCAGTAACTTTTAGGTTATTTTTTTATTGAATGTTATGTGGTCAATTTTTGCCATCAGCACAAGTACACATGTTAGGTACAAAAAAACACTTCTAAAGTTTATGCCTATAGGCACAGTGTTCTTGAAAGCTTTTTGGTTTTCAAAATTTGATCTTAACAAGACATATAACATATTTCCCTAGAAAATGAATACTTTTTTATTGTGTGGCCTCAATTTTTTTATTGAAGCATAACTAGCATACAGTATTATATTAGTTTCAGATGTACAATGTAATGATTCAACAACTCTATATATTACTCAGTGCTCATCATGGTAAGTGTACTTGTAACGCCCTTTATCTGTTTCATCCATACTCCCCACCCACTTCCTCTCTGGCTACCATTAGTTCTTTGTTTTTAAGAGTCTGGTTTGTTTGTTTTTTGTTGTTCATTTGTTTCTTAAATTCCACGTATGAGTGAAAATCTTATAGTATTTGTCTTTCTCTGACTTATTTCACTTAGCATTATACACTTTAGATCCATCTGTGATTTTGCAAATGGCAAAATTTCATTCTTTGGGCTGAGTAGTATTCCATTGTGTATACATACGCATTACATTTTCTTCATCCATTTATTTACCAATGAACACTTGGCTGCTTCCATATCTTGGTATTGTAAATAATGCTGCAATAGACATAGGGGCATGGGTATCTTTTCACGTTATTATTTTTGTCTTCTTTGGGTAAATACTCAGTGGTAGAATTCTTGGACCATATGGTATTTCTATTTTTAATTTTTTGAGGGACCTCCATACTATTTTCCACCATGACTGCACTAGTTTACTTTCCCACCAACAGTGCAAGAGGGTTCTTTTTTCTCTGCATCCTCCCCAATACTTGTTTTCTGTTGTGGTTTTTTTTTTTCTGTTTTTTTCTTTTTTTGTTTTTAGCCATTCTGACCGGTGGGAGGGGATATCTCATTGTGGTTTGGATCTCCATTTCCTGATGATTAGTGATATTGAGCATCTTTTCATGAGTCTGTTGGCCATTTGCATGTATTCATTGGAAATTTTCTCTTCGTGTCTTCTGCCCATTTTTAATTGAATTATTTGAGGGGTTTTGGTGCTGAGTTGGATAAATTCTTTATATATTTTGGATATAGGCCCCTTATTGGAGGTATTAATTGCAAATATCTTCTTCCATTCAGTAGGTTGCTTTGTCAATTTATTGATGGTTTCTTGCTCTGTGCAAAAGCTTTATATTCTACTGTAGTCCCAATAGCTTAATTTTGCTTTTGTTTCCCCCAGGAGAAATACTTAGAAACATGTTTCCAGGGCAGATGTCAAAAAAATTATTGCCTATGTTTTCTTCTATGGGTTTCATGGTTTTGGGTCTCATATTTAGATCTTTAACCCATTTTGAGTTTATTTTTGCATTATGGTGTGAGAAAGTGGTCTAATTTCATTCTTTTGCATGTAGCTGTCCAGTTTTCCCAGCATCATCTGTTGAAGAGACTATCTTTTTCTCCATTATATGTTCTTGCCTCCTTTGTCATAGATTAATTGGCCATAATGTATGGGTTTATCTCTGGGCTCTCTCTTCTGCTCCACTGATATTACCTTAGCAACAATATGTATATATGTATATTTACTTATTTTGTTTATTTATTTTGAGACAGAGATCATGAGCAAAGGTGGTCAGGCAGGCAGAGAGAGAGAGAGGGAGAATTCCAAGCATGCTCTGTGCTGTCAGTGTAGAGCCTAATGCAAGGTTCAAACTCATGAACCTGGAGATCATGACCTGAGCTGAAACAAAGAGTCAGCTACTTAACCGATTGAGCCACCCAGGTGCCCTCCCTTAGCAACAATTTTTATATATTAAAATCTCTATATGTCAGAACCAAAAATATCTTCTGTGGAGGGAGAAGACTTTTTTAATGTACTCTTAGTGTACTTAGGGTAATCAGTATAAACTATTGAAATATATTTTTATTTCTTCTTTGGATTTTATAAATTTTTCTTTACAAACAGGACTGGTTATATGTGCAATAAGTTGTTCCCCTGTTCATTAAAAAATTATTTAAAATACTATAAATATTTACAACAATAATAACATGTACTTAAAGACATTATTATTTACATACGTACATTTATTCTATGCTACCATGTACGAGGCTAAGCACCAATTCTATACAGATATGATCTTATTTAATCACTAAAACTCCAAGATAGTCATTGCCATTTCTCATATTGTCCAGATCCACAAGTCTTAAAAAGACATAAATAATCTCACAATGTCTCTAAATAATAAGTATTTGTCTCCTGATTATCCACTACTTCGCAAGGCTGGAAATGTTTCATGAAAATTAGAGCTTGCAAATTACTGAATGTAGTTACATCTTAAAATACATACAATTATATGTCAAAATTAAATTCATAATTAAGCTAATACTAAACACACTTGCATTTGGGTAATTCCAAAAGTTGATAAAGCTCTCGTGATTTGTGCTAGTTCATGAAAATTATTTAGGTACATTTCTCATTCAGCTTGTATTAGGCACTATGTGCTATTCCAAAGATAAAGATTATAGAATTCTAAACCAGAGAACTTCCAAAATTCACATTTCTAACCCCAAATGGGGGGGGGCAGGAGGGAGCTTAAATTTTAAGCCATCTATATTGCTGCTCTTCTACAAATATTTGTTATTTTCTATTTTCTTAAAAACTCTCAGGTAAGTTTTTTTCCCCATGACAAAATTCTATCTTAGGGCTTAATTGCTTTAGAACTTTCTTATTTCTGATACAAATCTCTTCTTCTTAGTTCTAGCATCTTCTATTTGACCCTACAAAATTAATCTACCTAGTACCATTTTTATAATAACTTTAACCTACTCTGTTTTAAATTTCTTCATAATCAATTACTTAGGTCACAGTTGGATTAAATAATAATAAACAATTTCACTGTCCACTTCATGTCACTGAAGTGCCATAAAAATAAAAATATGACCCAGAGTTACTTTAAATACTTGAAATTAAAAAAGATTATTTAAATCAAAGTTATAAGAAATTGTTATGGTAATTTAATTTATACTGTTATCACTTTATTGTATTTTTAGATAGAACTCACCTCTTTGTCCTGACAAATCACAAAAAAATAACAATAGTAAAAGAAAAATGCAATGTGTACCAAATACACCACTTCCCATTCAGAAATCTCCCTACAATGTCACTAAAGGAATTGAAAGTCACTTATTAAACATTTATAATGGACCAAATTATGTTCTAGGCACTTGGGTTTCAGCAGCAAACATAACAGATGAAATCCTCTGTCCTCATGTTTTTGTTGGAGGAAACATGTTGACAGGATATATATGTCAATCACATAGTATGTTTAAGAATCACTGGATGTTGGGTAAATAGGAAGTTCAGCTTTAGCCAATACTGCCAAAGGGTCTATGAAAGTAATTGTTACCATATACTCCCACTGACAGTTCATGAGCATTCCAGTTGCTCCACAACCTTGCTAACAATTGGTATTATCTATCTTTTTATTTTCAGCCATTTTGGACAGTGTGGAGTACTATTTATTTTGATTCTAATTTACGTTTATCTGATTACTATTTAAGTAGAGTCCTTTCCTGGCTATTTGGATATCCTCCTCTGAAGTGTTTGCCCAGTATTTCTATTGGCTATCTTGTCTTTTTCTTACTAAATTGCAAGAGCTTATAGCATATTCTGAATATATTTTGTTATGGGGTTTCAAATATCTTATCCAACTCCATGACTTTTCTTTTTCACTCTATTAGTGTCTCTCCATGAGCAGAAGCTCTAAATTTTAACAAAGTCCAATTGTTCAAATTTTTCATTTTATGATTAGAATCAGAGTGTTTATTTGAAAGATATTTACCCCCAAAGAATGAAGCTATTATCCTGTTTTCCTCTATAATATGTATTGTTTTATCTTTCACATTTATGTCTCCAATCCATTTAAAATTAGTAAATTTAATGTATGAGATACAGTTCAAAATTGCTTCTAAATTGATACCAAATTGGCCTGGTATCACTTACTGCGGGGGGTGGGGGGAAGGGCGAATGCAAACAAACTTTGTCCCAGTACTGTGGCACTTTGTGTTAAGAAAGTTTTGCTAAGGTGGGAGAAATCTCAGCCAGTTTGAATGCTGATCAGAAAATCCAGGAGAGGGGCGCCTCAGTGGCTCAGACGGTTAAGCGTCTGACTTCAGCTCAGGTCGTGATCTTGCGGTTCGTGGGTTCCAGCCCCTCATCGGGCTCTGTGCTGACTGCTCAGAGCCTGGAGCCTGCTTTGGATTCTGTGTCTCCTCTTCTCTCTGCTCCCCCTACACTCATGCTCTCTCTCTCTGTCACAAAAATAAAATAAACAAAAAACAAAACAAAAACAACAAAAAAAGACAATCCATGAGAGAGGAAAACAGATGATGTAGGAAAGAACAGATTATGAACTGGGTTAGGCTACTGTGGATGTGAATTCAGTACAGACAGATGGGGTCCTTGGCTACAAGCATAGACATTCATTAATAATATCAATATTAATGATGATCATTGGTAACACATTGTTTATCATGATCCAGGTACTCGCTATTCAAAGGGCTTAAACACACAGATACATATATATGTATGATTATGAGCCCATATATATCTAGGTATGTATTTTTATGTTTAATTATATATAAACTCATATATTTATATAAATTTATTTTCTAACAACCCTTTATATGTATATATGTACAACCATATTATTTTATGTACATGTTAGAAAATATATATGAGAATATAATTATATTTTATGCTAGATTTATATAAAATACATGAGATACTGATTTTATCCAAGAAGTATCAAAGACAGAGAACACTTAAATAATTTGGCTTGACTGCTAAAGCTGGAGTTTAAATCCAGGCAGACATAATCAAAATTTGTAGAATTAAACTATTATGCTATATTTATGAATAGATTTTTTTGGCCAGTTTAGTTAATAGTGAATTAACAAATATTTATTAAACATATATAATTAATAGTCATTTAACCACATACCTCATTTTATATATTTTTCTGTCTTTTTTATTATTTAAAAAATTTTTTTTATTTATTTCTGACAGAGAGACAGCATGAGCAGGAGAGGGTCAGAGAAAAGGGAGACACAGAATCTGAAACAGCCTCCAGGCTCTAAGCTAGCTGTCAGCACAGAGCCCAACATGGGGCTCGAACCCATGAACCATGAGATCATGACCTGAGCCACAGTTGAATGCTCAACCGACTGAGCCACCCAGAAACCCCTCTTTTCCTGTCTTTTAAAACATGTCCTACTAACCAAGATTAAAGTAAATTAAATGATTTCATTTCTTGTATGGTTTTCATAAATTTAGCTGCTAAAATTAATATGAGAAATAAATTTGATCACTTTGAATTTCCTATGTGATGTATTTAAAAGAAAAGAAGAACATCCCTCCTTTATCTGAGGTTTACCATTCAGAAAAAACACATGCTAATAACAGAATCAGCTTTCAAAATTCCATTTTTGGTTGTATCCTGCTTCACTTAAAATTTGAAATGAAAACCATGTGAGATGAATGATTCAATGATTTTCTCTCTAAACACATGCAAAGTTGCACTGGTGCTACTTGTTTAATCATGTTTGGATGGAACATACACCTGGTTTTGAGTATTTAAAATGTGTATTCAAAAAATACACTGTAGACTCTAACATCAGCATAATACTTGTGTGGTTTTGCAGCAGCAAACTCCTTAGCCCTCTAACCTCTGGAAAAACAAACAACAGCATGGTGCACATCAGACATTATATTTCTCTGTTGGCCATTAAAACATTGGCATACATCAGGTCAGTGCAATTCAGACCAATGCAGTCAGAATGAAACTTGAACTTGTGTTTAATGTCACCTAACTTAGAATCACTTCCCCTAGAGGCCCCCACAATTTTTCTGAGACTTTCCATTTAAATGTCCTTTAAAAAATATATACATTGGTCATTGTATTTCATGATTTAGAAATATTGCTGCCACTATAGAGTTGCTAAATATACCACACGGGCACTGCCAGTTTTCAAAGCAGGGAGACAGCGTTCCAAGTAAGACAAAAGCCCAAAGAGAAGAATGAGCATGTCACAGCATGTTGTTGGGGAAACATGAGGCAATATGCTTAGCTGGTGCATAAAAGAATAGAGGTGGGGGGGAGCATTGGGACTTGTGTGGAGTCAGATTAAGATTACAAAGCCCTGTATCCCTTGGGTAAATTCCTAGCAGTGCTATTGCTGGGTCATAGGGGAGTTCTAGTGTTAGTTTCCTGAGGAACCTCCACACTGTTTTCCAGATGGGTGTTATGCTGAGCGAAATAAGTCAGGCAGAGAAGGACAAATATCATATGTTTGCACGTATAGGAGGATTAGGANAAAAAAAAAAAAGATTACAAAGCCCTGGAAATTAAACTGAGGTGTTGAATTATTCCAATAATTCATTGAGTGCTTTGTTTGGATGGCACATGACTATGTATTAATGATTCAGAGTTCAACAAGGTATGATACATAGAAACCAATCAGATACATTTAAGTGAGGACTTAAGGGGAGGGTTTATTCATTCTTCCTTGAAAATGAGAGGGGAAATGCTTCATAAAACAGGTTGCAGTTAGTCTGAGTCTTGAAGAATAAGTGATGGTTTACTGTGAATTTGGTGAAAGGGATCAAGAGTTGTAAAAACCCAGAGGCAGATATTTCAATTCAGGTAGCACATTGTCAGACAGTGGTTTTTGCTGTGCTCTTCTCTCTAACTATTACAATAGCAGGTAAAACAGATTTTTAAAAAATCGTTTTAAAGTTTATTTATCTTTGAATGAAAGAAAGACAGAGTATGAATGGGGGAAGTGTAGAAAGAGGCGGAGACAGAATCCAAAGGGGCTTCAGGGTCTTAGCTGTCAGCACAGAGTCCTAGGTGGGGCTCAAACTTACAAACCGCCATATCATGACCTGAGCTGAAGTCTGGCGCTTAACTGACTGACCCACCCAGGCGCCCCAAAACAGATTTTTTAAAAATAAAATTTCAGACAGAAGCCTGTTTGTGTTTAACCGGAACAAAAAAACTGTAGAGGCAACTGTTGGCTTTGGCCAATGCTTTCTAGATTCTGATTCCAGACACAGACTGAGGCAATCAGTTTCTCTTTTACGGGCTGTGTATGTATGGCAGGGACAGAAACCCTGTTCATCGTATCAGATCAGAAAGCAGATGGGCTGCTCCAAGCTGTGAGAAAAGACTAAAATGCTGTGAGCACCTGCCAGAGGCCGGCTCCAGCAGGTCCAGGGGTCCCTGAAGGATGGATGGTGTCGGCGAGAGAGAGAGAGTGAGAGAGCCCCGAGATTCTTTCTGATCACCAGGCAGGCATCTCAGTACTGTCGGTTTTTGTATCTTTACTTAAAGTTTCAGCAGCAAGATGAAGTCATAGAAAGGAATTTCTTACAATGGGAGGCCTTTTGTGATATCGATACTTGAATTATTCCGACCAAGGAAATAACAGAATGTTCTTAGTAAAAAACAGGATAACATATAGGTCAAATTGTATATAGATAAGTTAGGAGTATTTTGTCTGGCTCTCAAGAGGATGAATGTTTCTGAATTGGTTTGTTTGTGGAAACTATCATGGGGGCCCTGAATGGCTCAGTCTTTTGCCCCTGGGTTATGTTTTAGCTACTGTTATCTATCCTCATCCCAGCTGCCAGTGTAAGAGAGGGTGTTTGTGGAAAGTAGGCCTTGAGGAAGGGACTGTTATGTTTCACCAGTTAGCAAAGATATATGTGGTAACTATGTTTTGCTCTTAACCCCAAAATAGGCCCTTGGCCTCAGGGCCAGGCTCAATCGTAATTCTTGCGTTCTTAACCCCCTAAGTCTCGGATCCGCAAAGCCCGTAAGAAGAGCCTTTTGACAATCACCCATAGAGCGTTCATCTAAAATCTCTTTTGTAAAGGCAGGAATATGCTTTTCCTTATGAGGTATCTGTATTCTGATATGGAATGTTGTGAGGCCTGGTCAATACCAGCAGGCTTATATCCAACATGAGCCAGTAGTAGCAGGAGATACTAGTTTTCATTTCTCATGGCAGGGACTGCAAACATTGTCACTCCCTTGCTGTGATTGCCATCCAGAGAGGCCGGTGCAGCTCCCGGCAAGCACCTGTTGTGATTACTTCTTAAATGGAATTGTGGATCTGAGATGGTGAGAGAAAGAATACAAAGTCATACACACAGTACCGGGGTCAACCCAGGAGGGATTCAGTAAATGAATGTCTTTCCATAATTTTGTCACAGGAGAGCAGCACCCAATTGTGAGTATTACAGCTGGTTCTGGACTGAGGGATAAAGGTACAGGAGTGCATTTGCAAAACAGCTATCCTGGATACAGTGAGTACAGAGACCAAGAGGAAAATTAACAAACAACAGACAAAAACTTCCCACTCAAAATGAGACTGCAAACTAAAGGTCTAAAGCACAGAGGAAAATTAATGCGAAGAGAGAGAGTCATTTCTTTTCCTACAGTATATTAGATAGCCAGAGTGACTTGCTTGGCTAAAACTATAATAATGTTTGATAAAAGGTATTTGAAATGCATGTGCACTCACACACATGAATGTACACATTTTGGGTTTTTTTTTTTTNCATTTCTTCAGAAGTAGGCAAGCTTCTGTGTCGGTTTTTTTTTTTTTTTTTAAGTTTATTTACTTGATTGAGAGAAACAGAGTGCATGAAGGGGAGAGGCAGAAAGAGAGAGAATTCCAAGCAGGCTTCCTGCTGTCAACACAGCAGAGCAATGCCGGGCTTGAACCACGAAACCATGAGCTCATGACCCAAACTGAAATCAAGAGTTTGATGCTTACCCGACTGAGCCACCCGGTCGGCTCATACATGTCTTAAAACTTATTTTAAGGTGACATGAAAATAAGGCTATAATGAGCAGAATAAATAGTATGGGAACTCTGGGAAATAAATGTAAGGTTGCACAGCCGAGTCTTTACTCTAAGGGTGTCAGCTAACTTTGAAGAAAGCACTTTGATGACTACATGTGATATGGGTGGGGGCAGAGAAGAAGTTGGAGGAACTCCCAAGCTGACATTCATCAGATACAACTGGACCCTCAGTGACCTCTATGGAGAGTACAGGTGAATTAAAAACACATGACAAAGACAAGAATAAGAATTTGACTTTCTTACAACTCTGACACTAAGTTAAAGGGAAATAAAATAGTGCTCTCTCCCCAGAAAGCTTTTACAAATAAATTTTTTAAATTTTTTTAAGATTTATCTATTTTTGAGAAAGAGAGAGACAGAGTGCAAGCAGGGGAGGAACAGAGAGGGAGACACAGAATCCAAAGCAGATTCCAGGCTCTGAGCTGTCAGCACAGAGCCCAAAGCCAGGCTCAGACTCATTAACTGTAAGATCATGACCTGAGCTAAAGTCAGACGCTTAACTGAGTGAGCCATCCAGGCGCCCCTAAGCGTATTTTTAATTTTTTAACTTTACCCATATTAAAGTTCACAAAGAGTATGCAGATATTTGCATTTGGCGTGTAACCACAACAGAGATGAGGATACAGAGCATGTCTATCATCTCAGAAAATAATATGGTTCCCTTTTTCAGTTAATACAGCCCCTATCCCTGGGGTAACTATTCTCATTTCTAGCATTATAGATTAGTTTTGCTTGTCCTTGAGCTCCATATAAATGAAATCATACAGCACGTCCTGTAGGTGTCTGACTTCCTTCACTCACTGTGAGAGGCAGAATAATGGACCACCAAAGGTATCATCAATCACTTCAGCTGAAGTCAGGAACAAATTTCCTACCAGCATTTCTAGCCTGAATTTAAATTTGGAAGAGCCATATCAAGGCATTTGCTTCATGAGGAAGACTCTAGTAGTGGGTCTTAAAAATAAAAGATCATGAATGTGTCTCTTTCTGCTGTATTTCCAGGGTTTTATATTCCTTCCACAGGTTCTTGGGTTATTATTTTACTTCCTTTGCCATAAAATTGGTACATCCTATTACTATATCTGTATTTACATTTATTTTTGAACAATCCCCTGCTTATGCCCCTGCTTACACCCCTGGCATCTAAAAAGGCCAAATGCATCACTGCCTGACTAGCTTGGTCAATAGAGCATGAGACGCTTAGAAAGTTGATATGCAAATGCATTTTGTATAGAACTTAGCAGAGATCCATTATTTCACTTACTTCAGACTTCATGTGTTACTTAGAGGCATTTAATGAATGGCTTATGCAACCAAATAATAATTATCCCTATGATTTAGGCCCATGTCAATCCAACTGAAGGATATAAGTGGTTGAACCACAATTGAATTTCAATTCTTGGGCCCCTTTTCAGCTGTGTGGCCACTTGAAGGTAGTAGCAGACAGACCAGCCTGAGTTATCATTGGAGGAAAGAAAGAAGCATTGTGCCCAAGTATAGTCTGGGTAGGGTTCAGAATTTTCAAAATAGAAAATGAGCAAGTGATGATCCCTTTCTGAGAAGCAGCCATATTCAGTTACCAAACTGATTATGAGAAGTCGAGAAGGATAGTCAGAAATGGTTTTTAGTCCACATTTGAGGATGCTGTTTCAATGCTGATTCATACCAAATGCCTGTGAATGGATAGTAGAGAGCATGGAATGTATATCAATCCCCTTGAGTGTAGGTCCATTTTTAAGTGGCTTTTACAAGGCACAAATGGTCATTTTGCAAAATAACCAGAAATCTAAAAACACTTGTTGTGTTTTAAGGTCGTTATAGTATTGCTAGAATCAGCTGATCAAACTGGAATGACAAGATGTATCAGAAGCACTGAGAATCTACCAACAGCCCTCAGAGAGTATCAATGGTACACTGTAATCATTCTTCGGGTCGCAGGCAAGGGTCACTTCTCCTGCAGTGTGGTCTCTCTTACCATGGATCAAATGGAGAGATCAGGCAGAGCTAACACATGCAGTGAGAACTTCCACACTAGAAATATTGATTCCTGGCATATGTTCTCCGTCCATGATGGTGGATGTGTTGCCATGTCTAATACAGTGATGGATCCAGATAGCAGTCTGAATGAGGGAAACTCATTCAGCAGCTTGAGCCAGTCCCTCTCTAAAACTGAGCCCTTATCCTGGGCATTTATGAGTGACCTGGACAGTTCAATAAGCACCTGCAAATTGTCTCCACAGTTCATGGCCTCAAAGAAATGTATCTTAAATCTGCCCATCTATAGTTTTCCAAGTGGAAGACCAAACAGCTAGACCACAGGTGATAGAACCTAGACCACAGGCGATAGAACCAAATACTGTATAACAAAGTTCCTGCAAGGGAGTGGAACTGGAATAAGTATATTAAAATCAGATAAAATAGATGTTTAGATAAAAATAATTACTTGAGATAAGTTTAAATGACTCAGTTGACCAAGATCATATAGCAATTTTAAACCTATATGCACATAATAACCAAGTGTCAAATTATACAAAGTAAAAATTGACAAGTCTAAAAGAAGTAGACAATGCCACATCTTTTACTAAGAAATTTAGCAGTCGCTTATAGTAAGAGGTTTTCGCACAAGCCTTCAGTAGTGGCTATACTAAAAAAGAAAATAAAGATATGTAAATTCTGGACAATACAATTAACAACCTTATTCTAATGGGCACATTTCATTCCCTGAATCCTATAATTAGAAAACACAAAATCTATTGAAGCACGTAAGAAACCCTTAGGAAAACAGACCATGTAACCAGGCCATAAAGACCAGTTTCGCAAAATGTCAATGGTCTACATCCTGTAGACCACATTCTGTGACCACACTGAAATTAACATTGTGTGACCACAATATAATTAAGTCAGAAATATAAAAAAAAAATCAACAATAAAAGTTTAGATAAAAATTGCTTCTTAAGCAATTTCTGCCAAGCATTTAAGCAATATATAGCTACAATGTATATCAAGAATTACAAATCATTGGGAAATAAATGATATCTCCCTTATTTTGTAAAGGTGTCATAACCTGTATAATCTTATAATCTTTAATAACCATTGTAAACTTGAACACAAAGACAAAGTGACAGTGTAGTTGCTGTAGACTGAAGGTTTGTGTTCCCTAAAAATGTGTATGTTGAAACTAATACCTGGTGTCATAGTGTTCGGAGGTGGGGTCTTTGAGTGGTGATTAGGTCATGAGGGTGAAGCCCTGATGGATGCCCTTATAAAAGAGACCCCAGAGAATGCCCTCATTCCTTCTACCATGTGAGGACACATGGGAAGATATCTGTCTGTGAACCAGGAAGCAGGCCCTCACTGGATACTGAATCTGCCAGCGACTTCTCCTTGAACTTCCTAGCTTCCAGAATTGGGAGAAATAAGTTTCTGCTGATTATAAAACTGCAAAGACCTGTGGTATTTGGTTATAAAAGCCCAAATGGACTAAGACAACAGGAGAGGGCAATTATAGCCTCTTCCTACTCATGAACGTATTTGTAAAATTGCTATGATTCTGGCATGCGAATGTATGAAAAAAAAAGATACCAAATCATGGTAAAGGCTGATTAATCTCAGAAATAGTCCCTCAATGCCATTGAAGGAAATCACTGCAAGTCTAGGATTATGTACTCTTTCAATTTATTCACGTCAAAAAGCAGTAAAGGCAAGATTTGTAACTTCTTGTGGGGAAACTATTGTGAGCCTTTTCACTTTGTTCATTTTAAACAATTGGTCAAGAATTAGGCCCCCAAGGTGGATATCTTTAGATGTATGAAACAATAATAATAATTATCATTATTACATAATTGCAAAAGGGATATTAAAATGAGAGAGAAGTTTTAAAACCCATAAAACAATGGTAAACCAAAATGATCATGAGTGCCTGTTGGTTAAAGTAATAAGCCACTGATTGAAGAATAGTAAAATTAATTATGACTTTATATTTAAAATGTAGAAGTAAAATTATAGAATAATAATAAAAAAGCAGCAGTGTTCATTTTTAAATTATTCTGAAGATACCAATTTTTTTTCCCTAAGAAATAGGTAGTTGCTCTAGATTTTGTTATAAAAAAATGATGTGTGTGTGTGTGTGTGTGTGTGTGTAAGTGGAGGATAACTGAAATAGAAAATGAAAAGAGAATAAAAAAGTAAAAGGGAGAGGGAGAGGGAATCGTACAGGGAGAAATAAAGAAAAGAGAAAAGAAAGACCTATACCATTGAAACTAGAAGAAAAAAAGGATATATGGGAATTTTCTTCATTCTTTCTGTATTTTATTTTTTCATAGATACAGCAGGGACATGCATTTGCTGCATGTCAATAAGGGACATGCAGTTAATTATTATTGTAAGATAGATGGGGAAATAGACTGGTAATATAGTTAGGAGCAAATTATGGAAGGTCTGGTGTGATCATCTTAAGAAGATGAAACTTTCATCAAGAGTCAATAGATTGCCACACCGTGGTTACAAAGTGGGAAGTAATTTTAACAGATGTCCAGCTTAGAAAGATAATCCTGATGACAAAGGGGTGATAGATTAGAGATATCTTGAAGTTGGATAGAAGGATATTATAAAGTTTCAGGCAAGGTATGATATAGACCTAAATTAAAATGTTAAGAATGAGTCAAGCAAAATGGACAAATGTCAAAAATTTACTTTCAAGGGCTCATTTTCTTAATTTCTCTCTTGCATGATAACATTTACAGAATGCTTCGTAGCACAGGGGTCATCCTCTATGCATTTCCTGTTCTGCAGTCTAAGGCATACTATTTGATTATTATCCATAATACATCTAGATACATCAAACTTCCAGCCGCCTTTCTAGAAAGCTGAGTCTTGTAGTTGGCAAAAGAAAGATTACAGGTAAGTGCTTTCTAGTATTAATTCCTATCTTTTAGAGATATGCAGGGTCTTTTTTTCAAGAGCCTGAAACTTTTCTGCCGAAGAGATTAGCAATCACTGTAAAGCTTTGCCCAGTAAGTATGTTGTATCCAGTATCAATAGAACTCTATAGCTGGGGTATAAAGTAACTGCCTTGGCTGAAATCCACCCAATTTTGTTTTCCATCCAAATATGTGTTGTAATAAACTTCAATAAATTTGTAATGTTGTTAAATTCATCTCAGAACCACTGAATGAAATAACAGGCTACACAGATAAGTCTGGAGAATACATTTATTTTGTAAACCAAATGCAGCAAATGTTTCTTTTTCCTCTTCACTATGAAGTTGGGGCAATAGGGAATTGTTCTCAATTATATTAGGATTCTTTTCCATATAAATTCCCATGGTATGTATTAGAGGGGATTAAAAAACATCTGTTAAAGGGAAAAAAAAAGAAACATGCTAAATTAATCAGAAGTAAAATAGGGATGACCCATCAGATCATCTGGTCATTTCTTTCCACACCTGAATCCACAGAGATTTTAAGTCCACATTTATTTGCACAGCAATCACAAGTCTACATGTATTTTATAAACATTACCTTAATTTTACTAAAAAGCACATAATATATATTTTTGACTTTTGAAAAATATGCTTCTTGTAGTTTGCCTTTTAGAAGCTATAAGAGTCAAAACGTTGATCAAAAACTTGAGTATACATATTTAAAAGGCATCCTCTGAGATGACTGATAAATGCATTTTTTATGACACTGGGCTTTATAACAGATCATCAAACTCTTATTGACTAAATTCACAAGGTTGGTCAATGGGTAATTTGTTAACTTATGTAATCTGTGATAAAGCATTTTAAGTAGCCAGCTTATATTTAGACTCAAGGCTAGCTTATAGATGATACTGAATTAATTTTAACATATTCAGAGCATTTAGTTTTCCTATAGAAAGAAAGATGAATACCTGTGCCCAAACTCTGCACCTACACTCATGGATGTACACATGAACGCGTGTGAGCACACACCTATAAACACACACACACACTCACCCACCCTAACCAGGGTTGATTCAATCTCTTTCGCCCTTTTGCTTTCTCTTTCCTACCTTATGGTGTTGTCACAGTATCATAAAATTTGCTTCTGTAAATACTGCTTTGCTGTGTTACCCCTGGGTCTTCAGTTAATGTATTATTTCTTTAGAATTTTTAATAATGCTGATTAAGCCTAGAAGACATTCTGCCCTTGCCTAGAAAATGAATTAGTGTAGACTAGAGAACTACTTTATTTTTCTTATCTCGAGATCCTTGGGAAGACGGGGCATCTATCATAGCAGAAGTCTCTGTTCTGTGGTAATGAGAAAAAAAGAGACCAAGAGGAAGAATGGATCAGAATCCCGGGAAACAGGACCATGACAAACCTTTCCCTATGAGGTGTCAGTGTTATTGATAGCTTCCTTGAAAATCCCATTCTCTGTGCTGGCTTTATAATGATGCAAAATTCTGACACCTAGTCAATTTCCCAAGCATACATCCCTATTCAAGAGAATGCACTCACTGGTTGATCCGGGTATACACACACATTTATTACCTCCAAGTCCCAGATGTTTTCTACTGTACCAATGATTTCAAACTTACTAGGGCAAAAAGTTCAAAGCTCTTGTCAAGAGTTTTCTGTATTCGAAAAAACATACATTAATATACTGCATGCTTTTGTGTATTACTTTTAAATGTATTTGGATGCCACATGCAATTAATAAAATAAAAAATTACTTAAAGCATTGCTAAACACATAGCAGTATGTTTAACTGCATGGTTTTAAAAAACAATACAGGGTAAAAGTACGAATGACTTTTTTCTTGAATATTTTAAGTATAAGGCCCCTCTTGGAGCACCCAGGTAGCCCAGTTGGTTGAGCATCTAACTTCAGCTCAGGTCATGGTCTCCTGGTTCATGAGTTTGAGTCCCACATCGGGCTTGCTGCTGTCCATGCAGAGCTGGCTTCTGATCCTCTGTCCCCCTCTCTGCCCCTCCCCAGTTTGCACACTCTAATGCTCTCTCTCTCTCGCTCTCTTTCAAAAATAAATAAACATTAAAAAATATTTTAAGGCCCCTCTTGCTGGAAAACATTTGGAATCATTGCTATGTATCATCTTATAATAGCAGTTAATACTATTTTGCAGCTTTTAAAGTTGACTGCGTTTTGCAGTGTTGCCTCATCAGGACCCACATAACCCATTTTGCTGCTCTTATTCACTCACAACCATTTCTTCTAAGTTCAGAACAATCAAAGACATTAACCTGTCTGAGTCATCCATCTTGAAGAAATTCCATTTAAGAAATGATCTCTACGATACAGGATTTTTGTCCAAAAGCAGCACCTTCACTACTGTACCCCAAAGCATGTGACACAGAATAGAATAATAATAATAATGATGATGACTGATCGACAACTCTTCAAGGTCTCCTTCAAATACTTATGTGCCTTAAAATCTTTGAAACAGGGAGTCAGAATATTGTGGTAATTTTAATGTCTCTGTTACCAACTCACAGTAGTAGTAGTAGTAGTAGTAGTACTAAAATAATAACTATTAAACTCACAGTAGTACTAGTAATAGTAGTAACAATAATAATGTAAAATTAACATTTTTTGAGCAATTGCAGCATGGCAGTCAAGATTATAGTATTTTTCTGCGTTTATAAGGCAAATTCATATCAGCTCACTTTCTGTAACAGTGACCTTATAAGGGGCGAGATTTGGTTACATATGAAAAGGATTGATTTGGTTTTCTAAAGCTTACCTTACAGAGAAGATGAGGTACATTTTTTCCTCTGGCAATAACCTCTAGGAAGCTGTGTGCAAAAGGTAAATTTTTGGCACCAGAACAAAGGATCACTAATGGTGGCAGAGCTAAAATTAGATTGTAATAGAGTAACTTGGAGAGCTGGAAATCTCAATGGCCATGGAGTTAGCACTAAACCACCCTTGTCTTCAGAATTCACTCTGCAGCTTCAGATATACTACATTTGAATATGTTAGCCTTGGTGGCTCAGTGGGTTAAGCATCTGACTTCAACTCCGGTCATGATCACACAGTTAGTGAGTTCAAGCCCCATGTCTCCAGCCCTATGTCAGGCTTTGTGCTGATATCTGGGAGACTGAAGCCTGCTTCAGATCTGTGTCTCCTTCTGTCTCTCTGACCCTCCCCTGCTCACCCTCCATCTCTCTCTCAAGAGTAAATAAATACAAAAAAAAAAAAATTAATAACTTGGCCTTTCCTGACTCTGAAGCTAATGTGTAGAAGAAGGAAATTCATAATATAACAAACAGATCAAAGCAGTAATTGGACATTTTTATTTTAATTAAAGAGAGATGTATTTATTAGATATTTCAAAACTGTTTGAAAAGTGATAAAGTGAAAAGTAAAAGTACCACCCATTGGACCTGTCATCCTACTTCATTGAGGTCACTATTTTATTTGAGATATTCTCTCTTTCCCCCACTCTGTTCACATATATGAAAAATATATAAATACACACAGAAGAAAATCAAAATATGAAATTAAAAATGTGTTTTATTCATTTAAAATATGTGTTGGGTATTTTTCCAAGTCAATATGTAGAAATTGATCTCATTGTTTAAGGCTGCGTGATATTACATTGCCTGGATGGGTCATGAATGCCATTGCTGCAGCATTCTCACAGAGAGTCGTGACACTGAGGCTTTTCTTTCCAGGAAGCAACTTTATTCGTGCCAGCACTGCTCAGTTGGGTTTGTACCCAGAGACCTGAGTGGCCCACATCACATGGCATAGTTTTTTTAATGTATTTTTTATTTCTTTGCCTCCCATATATGGTAACACACATACACATGCAGTCTGATTCAGTTTACAAGGCCATGGGGAGTATAGGCACCTAGGTGTATATCTAGGTGACCTTGAAGTCTTCTCTCCTCTTTTTCTCTTTCCTTAGGGAGGGGTCCCTCCCACACCATAATTAAATTAATCAATTTAATAGTGAAAGACATTGTGCTGCTTTCAGCACAACATTGCTACAGCAAACATTCTTATCATTCTTACCAATGTCTGCAAGTGCACTCAGGTGATAAGTTTCTGAAAGTGGAATTGCTGTGTCAGAACCAATTCATCGGTGAATACTATCAAACTCCAAAAATTTTACCCATCAGGCTAAGTTAAATTGTGTTTTTATTATATTACTAACTTTCATTTTTTTAACTGCTAATGTTGATGAAGTATTAATATTCCATGTGAATAGTGAAGAATTATTCATTCATGTTCATTACCATAGCAACTCATACAATAAAAGGTAGCAAGTAGTTTTCGCCGAAAAAATGGCGGGAATAAGCCTGAACATGCCACACTTTCACCAACTTAAAATTGTTTGCTCTCAAAGATGCCATTATGAACTTCTTTTCCTATAGATCTTGACATAAATGAGATTATCTGTAGACTTTTTAAGAATCAATGTTGTAAAGATAAAAGTACTCTCCAGAAAGAGACAAATAAAAGAGAAATATGTAACCAGTGGGTTTAGTGGAACTTTATCACTTAAGCTTTGCGCTCAGAGTGGCTCATCCCAGGTATAATTAAATACTCTTTATGTATTTATTAAGTTGAACCTTGTAAAATTACCATAGTCATAGGTCAAAATGGTCACAAGACAGCAATTGCAAATGGCTTGGTCTGTTAAAATCAGTAAGGTCAGAAACTACAGTAGTGGTCAGGGTACTTTAAAAGAGGATTCTAAAATTCTACGAACTCAAATCCCATGTTCTGGGTACTAGAATTGATCCCCATTGGGCCATAATTCATACTACCTCTGTGCCATTACTCATTTGTGCTTCCTGCTTAGCATTCCAATTTAATTTTCATTTGGCCAGTTGCCATACTTCCTTCAAGCTTTGGAGCAAAACCCACTCCCGCTGTGGGATCTTCTGCACCATGCCTAGGCTTTAGTCCCAGATATCTCTTCTAATCCCATCTCTTCTCACTTTCTGTGATGCTAAAGTAACTATGAATGCCCAGCTTGACTAAAGAGGTATCTTGGGGAGCTTGTGTGGCTCAACTGGTTGAGCGACCAATTTCGGGCCCACGTCATGATCTTGAGGTTCATGGGATTGAGCCCCACCTTGGCTTTGCTCTCACAGCATGGAGTCTGCTTCGGATTCTCTCTCTTTCTCTCTTCCCTTCCACCCCTCTAAAAATAAAGAAACATTGAAAAAATAAAAGAGTTATCTTATAAATAGAGCCTTTATTTTCTTGTGGATGTCTTTCTGTGTCCCTTTGATTTCAGCTTTTTCCTGTGATTTAAAAGAAACTTTGAATGAGTTCTTCATAGCATGAGTTATAAATCAGCTGGGAACAAAATTAATTTCTGGGAGCAGGGAATATAAGTGGACAGTACTTCAGTAACATAATGACTCCTTTGATGGAATCTTCACATAAGTTCCAACATTTGGGTCCAGCCTCAATATAGTCACATTGGACAAAAAAACCACAGTTGCACCTGGCAAGGTCTGGGAGAACCTTCCTGCCCACGTCACGGGAACACCCTATCCCATGTTCTTAGGCAAACTATAATACCATTTACTTCATTCTCTTATGAGGATATGTTCTTCCATATCCATCTTCTTTATTTCTTTGCCTAGTCATATGCCCCAGGAAGCTGATGTCTGTGGATTGTGTCTCCTGGGCTTCCTTGTCCTCTAGCTTCTGGTTGATTTGAGCAAATAGTAGCTACCCACAAGGGAACAGAATGCCAGAGGACATACAGTTTTGTATATTTATGTTCCATTCTCCCACACCTTCTGCACTCTGGGTGACGGCTTAGCAGTGCCAAAGTTCTCTACCAGCTTCTGTCATGGAACTGCTTTTCCACTGCTGTCTCTCCAGACTCTGGAAACAATATTTCTCCTCTGGTGCCTTCAGGCCAAGAGATTTTTAACATATCCCTGCTGTTGCTAGTTTGTGGGCACTTTGCCATTCCTTATCAGTTCCTTCATCCATGCACACACCTCTGTAATGTAAATGTGCCCTTTATTAGGCTCTTTTCAGTTCAACTCTTGGAATGTGCTAATGGCTTCTTTCTTGGACTCTTACTGACACAAATGAACATTTGGTATAGGTGTATGACCTAATCGTTATTTTCAAGTGCTTGAACCAGAACACTATCAGTGCTACTCCAATTATGCTTAACCACAATCCTTGTGTTTTCATTTCCTAAAGTGTACATTTTCCTGAACCACATTGATTTTCCTGATGGTGGGTATTCTGTCTTGTAACTCTTTGTGCTTCTGATTCAGAGCATCTTTCATACTTAAAATATATTAAAATTATATTAAATAATGCTGACACGAAAAAAGGCAATGAATTGATTCATGGTATATTTTGAAATGTATACAAATATGTCACTAATATTAAATAGGTGGATTATGAAAATAGTGACATTGACCTTTAGGGCAGAAAAGGATAGTGACTTTGAACTGACACAGTTCAAGGAAATTCAACTATGTATTTAATTAAAAACAAAACACTTTTTCCTTAAAGTCTCATTTGTTTTAAGATAATTTATGCAAATTTCAGTTTGGAAAATTTCAGAGTCTTTTAAATAGATTTTATAAAGTTGGCTTATTGCTTTCTAAATATCCAAAAGCTATTTTGTGAATGTTAAGATTGTACTGAATTTTCTTTGGATCCCTAATTATTGCTTAAGTTTAGACATCCTGCCTTCTGCGATATGCCATTTTATAAGCTCCTCATTAGCTCACAGTGCTGTGCCAGGCACTGGGAACTCAAAATGTAAGTCACAGTTCTGACATCAAGAAGTTCTAAGCCTTCTTTCCAGGATGAAACCAGGACCCCCAACATAGCCTGAAATGGTCCAAGGGTGTGTTCTAGAAGAAGAGACCTCAATTCATATTTGAAGCATAAATATAAGTTGGTCTTCAGAATGGGCTAATAAATTGGGTGCACTTTCAAGCTATATCCTTCGAATATTTGACAACATTTCCATTCATATTACTAAAGTGGTTAGGAGCCCAAAGTCTGGGCTCAGACTCCCAGGTTCATCTTGTGACTCTGCTCTTTCTAGCTGTGTGACATTGGCCAAGTTACTTAAACTCTATGGGCTTCAGTTTCCTCAGTTATAAAACAGGGATTATAGTAATAGCTCCAACCTCATACATATTTTATGAGGATTAAAGTTATTAATTAGAATAGTTCCTGCCACATAGTAAGTGCTAATCAGAGATGGTTGTTAGCATTTTTTTTTCCAGAAGCTGGCTAAGTACTCTCTGCGAGATGCTCACAGAAGTACCTACCCAGCCATTCCTCCATTGTTCTGGCCAGTCCAACTCTGTCCTGAATTTTCTTTCACACAGCAAATCCAAAGCCTTGCATTTGCCTGGACTTACTGTTTTCAGAAAGCAGTTTAAAAACTCTTGTTTTTTAGACATTGCCTCTTGGGAATCCCACCCTCATTCCCATCCCTAGCATTTGGTGTTCCTTTGGACTATGTCTTATTCTCTCTGGTAAATCCAATCTTTTCTTCTGCCATGTTCCAGTTTCAGTGATGACGTCGAGTTCCATACAGGTTGGGACTCCAGTTTCAATCTTACAGGCCTGCTACCCAGGAGTTGGACAAATCTCATACTTTGTGTCCATGAGTCAGGGAAGTAAAAAAAAAAAAAAAAAGGGAGAGGGTAGGATGAAGGGGAGGGTCTTGGCATGTGAAGCAGAGGGGACTGATTTTTTTTTAAGTAGAATACTTCATTTTTTAAAAAAATTTTAAATTTTTTTTTAATTTATTTTTGAGAGAGAGAGAGAGAGCATGAGTAGAGGAGGGTCAGGGAAAGAGGGAGACACAGAACCTGAAGATAGGCTCCAGGCTCTGAGCTGTGAGCACAGAGCCCGATGCGGGACTCGAACCCAGGAACCGCGAGATCAGGACCTGAGCCAACGTCGGACGCTCAACCGACTGAGCGACCCAGGTGTCCATTAAGTAGAATACTTCAATACTTAAGCTGGACTCCATAATCTCTTTAGGTTTTCTTCTCTTTAATCCTAAGACACTCTGACAAATTTCTCTTTGGTCACAAGTGGGTAGCCCCATGTAAATGTGGGGTAATTGACCCTTAAACACATGCTTGCCCTGGCATATCTCCCTAGTTTATTTTTACACCACACTGAAACCTCAGAGGGTTTTTTATCTGACTGACCATAGAAGTCATGTATTTGTATGCATCTGGCAAGGTACAGGCTAGAATAAAAAAAAAAAAAATCTCCTTCATCAAAATAAATTATTCAGGAGACAGGCTTTCATAATTCCTATTCATCTCAACTCCTATACCCAAGAGAGGTCCAGAGCAGACACTGAAAAACGTGCTCGTTAAAAGATTGACTGAATGAATGAGTCAGTCATTTCCCTCCTCCAAAAAAGTGAGACAGCCTCCCATTTTTTAGTTTATATGGAGAATTAATCTTCTCCCAAAGCCTCCAACTCAGACTGTGTTTAACACTCCATTAAACAAGGGAAAGCAAGCCTTGTCATTGCCAAAGTAGTTTGCAAAATTTCTCTTCCTACAAACGGGAAAGCAATCAAAAACAGCAAAAGGTGGAAAACATAGGTAATTATTATCACTACATAGTCCCACGCAGATTACTATTCTCCACCATGAAGAGAACAGCATGTCCTCTCACCACAAAATAGTTGAGAGCCAACATCTCGAAGCAAATATTGCCCCATCAGTCAGCAACATTTTGTCAAGATTTGCATGCATATTCCCTGCCTCACAATGTGAAGCAACAGAGTAGATATTGATCAAGAAAAGGAAAGATTGTATTTTGTATCCTTTAGGTAAATATGTAATAGTGCAATTGCCAGATTGTAGGGTGGTTCTAGTTTTAGCTTTTTGAGCACCCCAATGTTTATAGCAGCATTATCAACAATAGCCCAACTATGAAAGAGCCCAAATAAATGTCCACTGACTGATGAATGGATAAAGAAGATTCAGAATGTGTGTGTGTGTGTGTGTGTGTGTGTGTGTGTGTGTGTGTATACACCCATACATATCATGGAATATTACTCAGCCATCAAAAATAAAATCTTGCCATTTGCAATGATGCGGACGGAACTAAAATGCATTATGCTAAGCGAAAAAAGTCATTCAGAAAAAGTCAAATACCATATGCTTTCACTCACATGTGGAATTTGAGAAACAAAATAAATGACTCTATGGGAAGGGAGTGGGGAGAGAACAGACGTAAACAATCCACAAGAAGCTCTTAATGATGGAGGGAGGTGAGTGGAAGATGGGCCAGATGGGTGACGGGTACAAAGGAGGGCACTTGCTGTGATGAGCACTGGCTGCTGTATGTAAGTGATCAATCACTGAATTCTACTCCTGAAACTAATATTGCACTGTATGTTAACTAAAATTTTTTTTTAACGTTTTATTTATTTCTAGGAGAGAGAGAGAGAGACAGCGTGAGCAGGGGAGGGTCAGAGAGAGAGGGAGATACAGAATCCGAAACAGGCTCCAGGCTCTGAGCTGGCAGTCAGCACAGAGCCCGACGCGGGGCTCAAACCCACGAACCGCGAGATCATGACCTAAGCGAAGTCGGACGCTTAACCGACTAAGCCACCCAGGCGCCCCTTGTTAACTAAAATTTAAATTAAAAAGAGGAAAAAGAAAAAGAAGGCCCAGGAGTTAGGCTTAGTTTTAGAAAGTAAACTACAAGTACATAAGCAGCATTATTGCTGCAAAAAATATATGAGTAAAATTTGCACAGGAAGCATCATGTCTTCTCTAAAGATGCCAAAAAGATATCAATAATCATAACAGAAATACATAGTGTTATCCATATGCCACATGATGTTCTAATAGGTTTACAGATATTAAGTTATTCACTCTTCATAGTATATGACGAACTTCTATTCTTACCACCACTGCCCCTTTACAAATGATACAACTGCAGCAAAAGTGTTTAGAAACTGTCTCAGCATCTCACAACTAGTAAGCAGCAGTCTGTCTACACACCCAAGCATTTTGGTCCCGTGTCTGTGCACTTAACTACTATGCTATAGAGGAAATAAACATGATATGATACTTAATAAATTAATAAATTATCATAAATATAATACTCAAGTTTTAGGAAGCAGATTTTACCTCTGAAACTTCGAAACTAAACTAATTGATGATGTTGCTCTAACTTGAGCTCCTAGCAAATCAATTTAATAAATATAATGTGCCAGCACTGTGGAATTTCACAGTGATGGATAAGGAACCATCTTTGGGCTAACGAATGCACAATGAAACACAAGAGGCAGGTGCGTATAACCAATGGTAACGAGACTCAGATTAAATAAATATCATAACAAAAATATTTTGTAATGTGGGAAGGAGGTCAGTGTTAGAAATAACGGCAGTAGGTTCAGAAGCATTTTATTGAAAATTATATTTATCTAACACTAATTCTTTTCCTAACTAGCAATCTGAACTTATATGTTACTTGAATAAAGAAAATTCCTTTCCCCCCATTTTTTTCCTTTTTTTTTTTTTTTTTTTTTTTGATTATTTGGGCAATAAGGGAATAGCTGTGTGATTCCGTAGTTTCTACTGAGAAAGAAAAAAAATGACTTCTGGGGAGGAAAATTTTTATGATTACAATAGAAAAAACTACCTGCAGAACCATCTCCTCTTAAACAAGTATTTTTTTCATAAAGTTTTTGTTTAGACCATGTCAGCATCTTCCAAAGGAAATATAGAATGGTATATTCTAGAAATATACTATTGATCCTTGACTAGCGTGAGTTTGAATTATACAGGTGCACTTGTATATGGATATTTTTCAATACAGTACAGTACTGTAAGTGTATTTTCTCTTCCTTATGATTTTCTTTCTTAAAAATGTTTATTTACTTTTGAGAGAGAGCACAAGTGAGGGAGGGTCAGAGAGAAAGAGAGACAGAGGATCTGAAGAGTGCTCCTTGCTGATGGCAGAGAGCCCAATGCAGGGCTTGAACTTCCCAGACTCTGAGATCATGACCTGAGCCCCATTCCTTATGATTTTCTTAATATTTTTTTCTCTAGCTTACTTTATTGTAAGAACACCATATATAATACATATAAACATACAAACTATGTGCTAATTTTGTTGATAAGGTTTCTGGTCAACAGTAGGCTATAAAAGTAGTTAAGTTTGGGTGAAATCAAGAGTTATGTATGGATTTTCACTGCTTGGGGATTGGTGCCCCTTACCCATGCATTGTTCAAGGGTTAACTGTATAGTGTCAGACAGAGGACTCATAAAACTTTGATAAGCAGCAAACCTCCCTTGGCAGAAATATAGTTCATCAGATCTAGATCACCATTTAGAATTTGAAAATTCTACTTTCTTTTGCATTAATCCCACTTCCAATTTCTACAGGTTGTTTACCAATATCTACCAAAAAAGCTTGAAAATTTTAAGTCTACACAGTATTCAGAATACACATCATTTTCAGAGCCTCCTTTTTCCGTAGACAAGATTACTGTTTCCTATTAATTAAAGGTTGTTATTTGGATAAAAAAATGAAACAAAACAAAAAAGCTGCAGTTTCTTAAGAATCATGAATAGTGGCACCTGGGTGGTTCAGTCAGTGAAGCGACTGACTCTTGAATTCGGCTAGGTAATGATCTTGTGGATTTGTGAATTCAAGCTCCATGTGGGGACCCAAGATGCAGAGCCTGCTTGAGATTCTCTCTCTGTCCCTCCCCCATTTACACACTCATGTGCACTCATACTCTCTTAAAATAAACTTAAAAACAAAGAATCATAGATATACATCACAATGTATTTCACTTTTCTAGAAATTTGACAACTGGCATTTCAAGAACTTACCCAGACCATATATTATCGTTGTCATTTAAAAACCAATTCAATAATATTGGAAACTCACAAACGGTCATAACAAACATTTGGGTTATTGGACACAAAGCATAGCACAACAGGAAATGTTTCTCAATAAGTAAAGTCATACTTTTTTCAACCTAGAAAAAAAACAACAATGATAATATTTTATTTTTGGATAGAAATGTATCACTTAGAAAATATTTCCACTTGTCTAGTTTAATATTTTTGGTAAATTAGGCATGGTAGGTATTATCACTCCCATTTTATAAAAGGAGAAACTGAGGCACTGAAAGAGTAAGCGCCCAAGGTTATACAAAGAACATAAGATACCGTGTTAAGACCAGAATAAACATCTGACACATCACTTTCTTTCCACTATACATGAAATCTCCACAAAAATGAAAATGAGACCAATAGGCAATCTATGATTGTTTTCCTGTCCCCCTAGCAATCTGGGATGGAGCCAAACCTTAAATCCACTCTTATTCTATTTATCATTTTACTTAAATGAGTCTTGCCAGGAATGCTAGATAAGTGTTCTGTGAAAATAACTAATCGATAAAGCAATGTGGATAATCAAGAGAACTGGCAGTTTGCCCAGTAGTTATTGCAATAAGTGGCAAGTTGGAACAGACACACTGCCTATGCCCAGGAATATAGGTGAAGTCCTGTGATAGTAAACTATAGTGGGACCAGCTTTCTGAGAATGATGTTATGGCTGGTAGGTTCCCATGGGAGGCATGACTTGAAATGGGAATGAAGGTAAGTTTCAAATGCAGAGTATGGAATCAAGAGATGAAGACTAGTGGCCTTGGCTTTTCTCTGTTGTATCTATGAACTGTGAAAATCCAGTCTTTTCTCTGCAATTGTTGCCTCTACTACCAGCGAAGATTCTGCCCTGCCCTTCAAAGTCTCCAAATATTTTGAGAAATCTATCACAATTGGTTTTAACATTGTTTATATCATTCAAATGTCACAGAGAATCCTATAAGAAAATTTGACAGATTTGTATCAGGAAAGTAAAATTTTCATTCCCAAGTTAAAGGAAGCTGTCTTCTCTGTGATCTTACATTA
>NW_027528417.1:11319333-11381261 GCF_008692635.1 Crocuta crocuta | reverse complement strand
CCCCGGCTAAGGAGAAGAAAACCCTGGAGGGAGCAAGTATAGCCATGATTATTTTGATACTTACCTTTTGAGTCTTGACCTCAGTCAGAATTCCTACAAACAGACTCCGAGGAAGAGATTTGCATGCAGGGAGTTTATTTGGAAGGAATCTAGGGAATAACAATAAAAGAAAGTGAAGAGACAGAACGAGACATCAGATTTGTCATGTAGTTTCCAGAACTATGTGGAGCTTGGAGCTAAAGTAACACTTCAGATTTGTCCCAGACTGAGGAAGGAGGCCAGGCTTTTGTCATTCCCCATCAAATTGTTGGCTGAATTTTCCCCAAGAAGGGGCCATAAACCTGGGGAAGGATATCACATCTGAAAATAGGTTCTCCATGATGTGGTTGGTATTATTACCTGGGGAAACTTTGAAGAGAAAGAAGGGAACGAATGACAGCACTCACTTCTGTAGATACTCCTGAGGCTGCAACTAAAATTCATGATCTCCAAATCTCATTCTGACATCGTTGCCTGGTCTGGGTGCCCTTGATCTCAGAACTAAGCCATAGATTTGCATGTGAAAGTCTTATTAAAAAGGGCTCTTGTGTAAAACACCAATAAGAACCATGTACAATTCACAGAAATACATAATCCAGTATAGTGGTTGAAAGAAAGAAAGATTCAGAAGAGGTGATACATGATCTAAATAGGAATCTCTTAGTGACAGTGAAAAATATGGAAGTGAGTAAGGCATCTTGAGAAGAGTGACCATCGTACAAAAACAAAAAACAAAAAACGCAGACATGTGTATGGGAATCTCAAACATTGGGTGGATATTGCTGGAATGTAAAGTGTGAGTCAAAAAGTAGTAAAATATGAGGTTGGATGGTGGTGCAGGGGTCTGAATGATATAAGTTTATAGGTCAGGGAGTGAAATGATGAAAATTGCTTGTTTGATCTGGCAACTTTAGAAAGAGATTTAAGAGGAACTATATCAGATGCAAGGAAACTAGGGGACATAAATGCATTCTCATCTCTCCCATGTAATCAATTTTATCGCCTTTTCACTTTTGTGATTCTGTTCTATCCAAGTTTGCTGGGAATAGTCATTTGCTTGTTTTCCTAAAATTTCTAAGACTACTTCCTTTATCCACTTTGTTTTAATTCAAAAGTCTACAGATAATTGTTGATAATTTCTTTTATACTAGGTAGTGTGCGAGGTGCTGGGGAATTGATGAATACAAACTTCATTTTAGGAGGGCATTTTAACTTTGACCATACTTTGTTGAACTATTAACTCAAAATTTACTAGTGGCAAATCTAAAAACTCAATCAGACTCTCTGAAGCATTTTATACTTCTGGCTTTCTTTTTTAAAATAATTTTGTAGTTGATAAATTAGAGATGCAACTCTATTATTTCTAAATTAACCATTGGAATAACAATAATATAAAAATAAATAATAGTACAACGTACAACAGAAAAGCTCATACAGGAGAGCAATGAGAAACACCTCATTAGTGCAAAATGGCAGAAAAGGAGGAAAAATAAAACAGAGAAAAACAATGCAGAGAGAAAAAGGCTAGACACAAAATTATTGTGTATAATTCCATTTGTATAGTGTTTAAGAATAGGCAAAACTAATCTATGATGCTAGAGGCCAGAATAATATCACCTCAGGGGCAGGGGCTGTATTCAGCTGAGATGCAGCATAAGGTAATCTTAAGCACCGTCTTTATCTCTCTGCTGGTTACATGGGTATATACACATGCAAGAATCATATTTCTTAACCCTTAAGGTGTGTACCCTTTGCATAGGTTACACTTAAATTTAAAAAAAAAAACCAACTTGTGAATGAAATAAAAAATTTTCTAGATGAAAATAGTATCTTTTCTCTCCTCCATCCAGTATAGGCTTAGATAGGCAAGTTTCTATGCTTATCTATGTTAAAGCATCAGACTTTCACTAACCCTTGGGATCCTGGCTTTATGTGAGGGGTCACCATGGTCATTCCGTCATCTGCCCCTATACCAAGTGTATTCATTCAAATGTCCCCCCACCCAAGGTTTGGCAGACACCCTCAGTGTCAGGGCAGACAGGGCGTCCGTCTGTGTCTCAGAGTTCTTGTGGTTGGTTGGTTCTTATATTGCTTCTCCTATCCCTATCTACATGCCACCTTAAAATGAGTGTTATGGATGGATGGATGTTTCAAGTACATATTTTATCCAACATTTTAGTTGTTTCAGTCAGGAGGGTTATTCCGGATATCTAAATTCACAGTCTGATAAGAAATGCAAGTGTCTCTCTAGCATGAATTTATTTACCTTCTGTGCTTTAGACCTATTGGGTGTAGAATCAAATCAGCTGAGTGGGAGGCTTGTCACTTGTTGATCTCCTTGATCCCTGGACCAAGTCTCATTATTCTGCAGATGCCACCAGCAGCCAGGCTCCAGCTCCTCACCTTTCCATCATTCCAACCACTCCAAATCCAGGACCAGATCTAATATTGTTAACTGGATCCGTTGAAAGAGATAGGGGCATGACAAGTGACTATATTATTTTTCTAATGATGTTTTTCTCTTTCCCTTGATTTTTAAATAAGTTTCTTATTAGATTTAATCCAGTTTGTGCATAAATGCAAGGTTTTCTTACTCAAATTTTATTCAAATGTTGACAGATTTTACCCCTTTTAATCAGCTCATTAATAGTTTTTTCCCAGAAGTCTTCATAATTTTATTAACAACACTTTATTTTGCTACTTTAAAAAAAAACCCTGTCATTTATTTATACTCTGAATTTCTTGAATTAAAAGTCATATTTGGAATTTGTTTTTAAAAAATATTTGTTACATGTGCTCAACTCTGTGGAAGTTTAACATCTCGTTTTATTAATAATGAAGTTGGATGCAGTTTTACCCTGTTAGCTTAAAATTCACTAGTAGATTCTAATTGGCTTTGGTTAGGAGCTAAACCAATAGGAATGATCAAGAACTGGAATGTAAAAGATACTTCACCTAAAAATCTAGAGGCTGTGACTTATTACAGTCCAACAGTAAATGACCAAGTATGGTAGAGGATTTACTAAGAAATCCAAGAGAGTTGTGCCTAAGAGAAATATTTAAAATATTGGGCTGATGTTGCCAGCTATTAAAAATCTATGCATAAGACACTCCAAAGGAAAGCCAGTTTTCCAATAAATAAAACCAGCAAACCATCATTTGGTAATTGCCTCAGGGTGGCATCAATACTGGAGACAGAATAGTTGTTCCTGCCTGGGAACTACCTTTGCTGAGGAAAGCAGCTCTCAAACCAACAAGAGCCATTGGGAACATTTCCAGTGCCATCAGGGCCACCAACACGTGCCAGTACCTAGCAAAACTATTACTAGGGCTGAAAAAGTTGGTTTCTTAATACTCTTTTGCCATGAAGGGAAGGTAGCAATTTTCTTCTAGGAAATCCAATAGGGTTGAAAGATTACAAAGTGAGCAATATTTCAAATGACCTTTAATTATAATTAGCCTCTTAGACCCAGAAGATATTTTGCCCTCACAAAATTCACGGGCTTCAAAATGGCCCTTTATGAAGTTGATTTTGCTTCATGATAATCCTGTGATGTAGAATTAATTTATTTAATGTCTACATGACTAAACAGTGGGCTGTGACTTACCTAAAATTGAGACCAAGATGTGACAGAGCCAGGACATGAACCAGTTTTTCCAAATCCAGCTCCAGTGGTTTATGTGATATAAAGAAGAAGAAAAGAGAAATTGTGAAAATATATCATTAGCTTCCTGACCTAAGGAAAGTTACTGCATGTATCTGGAAAGAAAGGGAGAGAGAGACAGGAAGAGAGAGAAAAGGACAAAAGAAGAGGGAGGAAAGGGAAAGGAAGAGAGGGAAGGGGAGGGGAGGAAGGGAATGAGAAGAGAAGGGAAGGGAGGGAAGAAAAAGGAACACTGGAAAATAAACTGGAAAATTTAGGAAATCCTAAATTCTTAGCTACATCTTGAAAGGTAGTATGGAAAATCCAATTTAAGAATGAAGTCTCTAGGGGCGCCTGGGTGGCTTAGTCGGTTGAGCATCCGACTTTCGCTTAGGTCATGATCTCTCGGTTCGTGGGTTCGAGCCCCGCGTCGGGCTCTGTGCTGACTGCCAGCTCAGAGCCTGGAGCCTGTTTCTGAGTCTGTATCTCCCTCTCTCTCTGACCCTCCCCTGCTTGCGCTGTCTCTCTCTCTCTCCTAGAAATAAATAAAAATATTAAAAAAAAAAAAAAGAATGAAGTCTCTAGAACATGACTTGCTAGAATCTACATATCAAACTGCACAATCTTGGGCAATTTATTCATCTCCCTGTGAATCAATTTCATACATGAAAATGGGGACATAGAGTTACAAAGTTTAAATGAGTTCATTGCATAAAGCAAATAAAAGAGCACCTGGTACGTAGTGTCCTGTACATATTATTATCATGGATGAAGCTGATAATTTTGTAATACACCCTCAAAAAGAATATGACTTTTATTATTCATGTGTGTAGTAAAAATCATGGCCTATTGGAATGTTATGTTGAACTCCCTTCAGATTACAGCATAGCTTACATAATGTGTTACAAAGAGTATAAGGCAATAATCTCATTTGAAAGAATGATATGAATGAGAGCAAGTGAAGCTATTTGTCAAATGTCATAGGATAAGGGTAAATCATCTAGTTTCTCCATAACCTGAATAAAAGAGACTATGAGTGCATTCAGTCCTATTTGATCTGATTTTGTACTCACAAAACAAAATTCCAGTTATTGATCCCATTCCACATGTTGATTGAAAATGAGAAGGTCACTTCTTGGGTAATAGATAAGAGTTTTTCAGGTACTAGACTAGTTTTGGGTTTTTTCCCCCTAATTATTATGGTTTATAATTACTTAGCATTTAGCTTATCAGTCATTCTTCTGGAAGGTGGTTCAGTCTAATTCAACCCTCCAGATTCTGGTTCCCTGTGAGTGAATTTTGAACCAGCAGAACAGAGAGACCACATCTGGACCATAGTCACCTCATTAAATACCATCAGTGTATCTGGCCCATTCTGCAGGAACCAGCCATTTCAAAGATCAGACCCATCCACACATCCCTTTAAATAAAATGTGACTAGTACATTTATAGTAACCACTCTCCATTCACATTATCTAATAATTCTCATGACTTTTTATCTCATTGCTCGATTAAAATATTTATGAAGAAATAGGTCACAGACCAAAAGAAAGAGAAAAAGACATGATCACACAAGCAACAAAAGGAAAACATAGCTATTTTGGACTTCATTCAAATAAAATAGTTTTGGCCATTGGAGGACAGTAACAACAGAGTGAAAAGATAGTCCAAGGAATGAAAGAAAATATTTACAAATCACATATCTGATAAGGGTTTAATATCCAGAATTTAAAAACTCTTACAACCTAACAAATAAAACATTCTGATTCAAAAAATGGGCAAAAGACTTGAAAAGATATTTCTCCAAAGAAAATTACAAATGGCCAATAAGCACATAAAAAGATACTCAACGTCATTAATCATTAGGGAAATGCAAATCAAAACCACAATGTGACCACGTCACACCCATTAGGATGGCTAAAATGAAAACAAACAAACAGACAAAATCAAAGAACAAATGTTGACCAGAATGTGGAGAAATTGGAACCCTCAGACATTGCTGGTGAGAATGTAAATATATGCAACTTCTGTGGAAAACAGTCCATCAGTTTTTCAGAAAATAAAACAGTGTATTTTCCTATCATCCAGCAAATTTACTTCTGAGCGTGTGCCCAAAAGAACTGAAAGCAAGGATTCCACAGATATCTGACTACTCAGTCATTGTAGCAATCTTCACAATAGCTAAAACATGGAAGCCACCCAAGTAGATAAACAAAATCTGGCTTATACATGCAGTGAAATATTATTCAGCCTTAAAGGAAATTCTGATACATGTTACAACAGGGATAAACCTTGAAGACATCATGAAATAACCAGTCATAAAAAGACATGACATTGCGCTCATGGGAAGTACCTAAAATAGTCATTCTCATAGAAACAGAAAGTAGAATGGTGGTTGTCAGTGGCTGAAGGAAGAGGGAATGGGGAGTTAGGGTTTAATGAAAGACGGTTTCAGGTAGGGAAGATGAAAAACTCTGGTGGTTGCACAACAATGTGAATGTACTTAATGCCATAGAACCATATACTTTAAATTGTTTTAATGTTTTATATTCCTGAGAGAGAGAGAGAAACAGAGAGAGTGGGGGGGGGGGCAGTGTGAGCAGGGGAGGGTCAGAGAGAGAGAGAGAGAGAGAGAGAGATACAGAATCTGAAGCAGGCTCCAGGCTCTGAGCTGTCAGCACAGAGCCCGATGCAGGGCTGGAACCCACAAACTGTGAGATCATGACCTGAGCCGAAGTCAGACATTTAACGGGCTGAGCCACCCAGGTGCCCCTAGAACTATATACTTTAAATGATTAATGTGTTATATTTATTTTATGACAATTAAAAACAGTAAAAAGTTTTAAAAGTCAGGATCAGAGAGTGAAGGACAATTCACATGGCCCGCCTCTCCCACCAAAATAATAAAAAGCAGAGAAATGAGTTAATAGTGCTTGATTCATGCACTGATGAGGGGAACAAAAAGAAAGAAAGGGAAAAAGAAACAAAAAACGAAAACTACTACCTTAACCAGAAATCTGTGTCTCTTGGTATATTCCCCTTGCCCCTTGTCTCTCGACCGTTCCTCTTGGCAAGATTTCTATTGTACTTTATATCCAACAAGGGCTCAGAATGCACTAGTGATTCAATAAAAGTTTAATAAAGAAATGTTCCTATGTACCTGGGTCTGTGCTTTGTGCTGTAAAATAACTACAATCAACAGTCTGTACTATGGTGATCTTCCCAGAGGGAATATTATTGTTCTTTATGTGGTAGAGTTAACTTGAATTATTAACTAAACTTCTTTCCTGCTGCCTGCTTTTTTTTTGACAGGGTAGATTCCTCAAAAAGCATGTGAAAATCTGCTATTCTGAGAGTTAACACCCCATTTGACACATGAGTTTAAATCCAAAGTTATTCTAGATCAATTGCCATTAGTACCTTTATGATGGAAGTTCCTAAGAAAAATCAGATGACGTCTAGAATTGATTTTGTGGCCAGGGCTCTGAGTCATGGGATCTAATAAAACAAAAACATTCTGATATTTATTCTTAGGATCTAAATCTGACATGGTGTCACATTTAATATATAAATCTAAACAGCAATATTTCTGGCTGTATATATATATGCATGAATACACAGAGAAAAGTGACAAAGGATGACTCATTCATTATACGATGATCTTTTTTTAGCTTAGGTGTCAAGAAACAACAAATTTTCAGTTTATGTATTTTCCCATAGGAAGGAAAAAAAAACTACCTAAAATACCACAAAAAGTTCCTGAAAAGGTTTTTCTTTCTCATTCGTGTCTAGCCAACTCATCGGGCATATACTTCCTGATTATTCTTTCTGAAGCCTAGCTTTGATCATGTGCTGACCTGCACAGAACCCATCAAGAATTCCCAATCGCCTGCCAAGCAAAGGCCACAACCTGATTCAAACAGTACAGCACTTACATCAGTCTGCGTATTTCCTTTTCAAGCTGTCCTGTTTGAATATTATTCCTTACTCATCTTCCCTGCTAAGTAGAACTACCAACCTTCCTGACTAAACCCTAAAATTTCCAGTTCCCTCGACCAATTGGACATTCTGCCTGACTGTAATACAACACTATGTATCTAAATTCCACTCTTCTACCCCTGATACATTATAATGGTCTTGCTCCAGTATAGGAAGAGGATTTATACACTCTGGTGGTCTTTCTACCACTTGTTTACAAATTAACACTACATACCTTATAATATTCATTAAAAGCAAATAGAGAACAAGACAAACGTTTCAGCTTCCTAGGCATCTGGAAATCTATGTTCTACAAGATTCCATGTAAGTGTGTCTTTCTGGATGTAAAAAAAAAAAAAAAAGATGATAAAAATTATCATTGTTAGTTTGTTCCTCTAGAAATTTTGATCCTGAAAGAGTAAAAAGAAACTGTATCTACAAATACTGTTGTTTCTATATTCCACAAATAATTATTGAATACAATCCATGCAACTAAAATTATAAAGGCAATGAAAGTGATGGGAAAATATAGAGGTTATTAATAATTCCATTCTTTAGGAGTAAAGAGGCATAACTATAATACAAGGTAGAAAGTGACACATTGTAAAAGAGAAAGAGATGTCTATAGAGTTTAAAGGAAGAAGAGAGCTTGTGCGGGCTGGGAGGATCCCAGGAATTTTCATGTTAAAACAAGATGTTTCCATTTGTCTTCAGCAAATGTCAACCACAATGGAAACACATTAAGGCAGCTAAGTATAAAGCCCTTCAGCATGAATTTGTTTCCATGGTATCAATTCTATATGTTTATATAGATTTTTTTCTTGGTCTCATGAAAAATATTTTAATAAACCTATGAAACAAAAGCATTGAAAGCCACATTTACCACAAAACACTGATGTTCTTAAATATTAATGATTTGGAAGCTCTCTGTGTATATTCCCATCCTGAACTGGCTGTCTTTAGACATTTGGGGAATTATTTTCAGACTATTCTTCCTTAGAAACTACTGATGCTACATGATTGCACTGGCACAAACTCGTTTCATGAGTAGGAAGGTGCTTATTTCAGGAGCTAAGTTTGGTCTTTCATAAATTTGAAGAGCTGGAAGTAACTTCATGAATCAATTACAGTTAATCTCAGGACGTTTCTTGCCTTTAGAGGATGTCTGCAAAGACATACTCCAGAAGGTGTGTTTTCCTTTTTTTAAATGACTGTATGGAGCAGCAAAGAAATCCTGTTCAATTAATAAACTCTGGAATTGTATTGTTAATAAAGGATAAATAGACCAATATAGTAATTGTAAAAGTGAAGTAAAGCAGTAGATTAAAAAAAAAAAATACAACATGTTTATTTAGTTTCAACAAGGTTTCACAGTTTTAGGCATGGTGAACACAGCAATGAAAATAGCAAACAAGGTCCATGTGCTCCATGCATCTCATGTTCTAGATGTATGAGATATGGGTTATGGGGAGAGGGGATATAATAGGTAGGAGAGGAGGTATGATACATGTGATTAATAAATTTGAATAGTAATAGGTGCCATGAAGACAGTAATGTAGGGTGACTTGATAATGAGAATTGAAAGGGACTTTAGGTTAGGTGGGCAAGGAAGGGAGGTGCATATAAAAAGGTGATATTTGACCTGATACCTGGGTTTTCAATTTACACAACAACAAAACATGTAAAACTCGAAGCAGAGGAGTGCCTGGGTGGCTCAGTCGGTTAAGCATCTGACTTTGGTTCAGGTCATGATCTCACAGTTCGTGGGTTCGAGCCCCGAGTCGGGCTCTGTGCTGACACCTCAGAGCCTGGAGTCTGCTTTGGATTCTGTGTCTTCCTCTCGCTCTCTGCCCCTCCCCCGCTCATGCTCTGTTTCTCTCTGTCTCCATAATAAATAAACATTAAAAAAAAATTAAAAATCAAAGCAGAAAAGCAATAAAGGCAAAGACCCTAAGGTGGAAAACAGTTTGAAAAATTCTAGAAAAAAAAAACAAGAAAAGTAGAAAAACAGAAGAATGGCAGCTCAGGCGGAGGATGCTACAGAGTGAGGTTGTAGGCTTAAGGAAGATCATTTATGTTTGTGGAGTACATACGAGCAGTTTGGATTTCAATTTTTAAAGCCCTAATTTGAAACCATAGTAAGGGTTTCTGTATACGTTTGTCTACATTAGTGAAACGAAAACTTTATTTTTATATTTATTTTAAAAGCCATTCGTTATTGAGTCTGGCATTGAGGCCGTGTAAGAATTGATACAGTGATAGAAGAGAAAGTGCTAAAATCCCTGGGTATAGTACATTTACAATGCATTATGAACATCCTAAGGACTGATCTATCTTCCAGTTGGTAAGATCTTTGCATATTTAAGCTTATATTTGCATATTTAAAATGATCTCTGTTCATGTAAATTGAACTATAGGTATGAACTGAGTGTGTGAAAATGGAAAGTGGATGCTGTTTAAAAATGCAAGACAGAAAGGAAAATACAAAGCCGTTTATGGAATGCAGTGAACAGCAGTCGCAGGCCACATATGTGTTGGTTCAGTCCACATATGTGAGGCAATGAGGGGAAATCCATTCATTTATTCAGAGAATGTTTATTAAGCAAGTACTATGTGGGAGGTACCAAACTAGCTACTGGTGAACAGTAGTGAATAATAAAGTCCCTGTTTTTATGGAGCAGTCCAGTAGCGGAAGACAGACAATTAACAAGTAAGTAAAGACTGCAAGGTTGTGATGAATGCTTTGGAGGAAAAGAAAGCAGAGACAAAAGGAAAGGCAGGTCAATAAATGGTTAAACCTGTACAAAGAGTGATCAAGAGAGGCTTCTCTAAAAAGTGACATTATAGCAGAGAACTGAAGGACATGAGATAGTAAATCGTGCAAACATCTCGGGAAGAGTCAGTCATCAAAGCAGAGAAAGCAGTACGTGGAAATGCCCAGGAGTGGGAACATGCTTGGAATGTTCAAGAAAAAGCATAGAGAATGACATAACAGAAATACTGGAGGATAAGCTGGAAAGTGATAGGGGATGTGGTCAGAGAGGTGAGGTGGGAGGGACAAGGTATACATATGCAGCACCTCACAGGTGAAAGTAAGTTGGGAAGTCACTGGAGGAGAATGAATGAAATGGTAGAATGGTCTGACTTCATTATCAAGAGACACTGTGACTACTGTGTTGAGAAGAGCCAAAAAGGGTAGAACAGAGGCAGGCAGAGCAAATAGGAGGCTATTGAAGTCATTGAGAAGAGTGATGGTGGCCTGGAGGAAGTGATATGAATGATGAGCAATTCTGGAAATACTTTCAACAGATAGGATTTGATAATGGATCAAAGACTGGATGAAAGAGAAGTCAGACTGATACCAATTTTTTTTAACCCAAGCAACTGGAACTGGAAGAATAGGGTTGCCATTCATTTAGATGAGGCAGACTCCAGGAAGAACAAGTATTTGTTAGGCTGTCTAGATGCCGCTTTTAGACATAATATGTTTGAGAGGCCTATTTGCAACTAAGCAAAGATTTTGTATATGCAGCTGAATCTAAGGAGCTAGAGTTCGGGGAAAATGGACTAGAAATAAAAATTTGGGAGTCATTGGGAATTACGTGATATGTAATGCCTTGTTCCTGGAGTAAAATAGCCATGGGGTAGGCCTACACAGAGAAAAGAAGGTCAAGGATAGAGCCCTGAAGCAGTATAAAATTTAGAGTCCAGGGAGAGGAGGAAGAACCAGCCAAGAAGAGGGATGCTAATGAGGAAGAATATAATAGAGTCAAAAGGAATTAATGCCCCAGTAACTAAACAAAGCAAAGAAAGAGTAATCAGCTGTGACAAATACTTTCAAGTAATTTGAAAACTGCAAAGCGGCCATTGGATTTAGGAATGGGGAAGTAATTAGTAACCTTGACAAGAGCAGTTTGAGTGGACTGGTGATAATTAAAACTTCACCAAAGTAGGATCAAGAGAGAAAAGATGGAAAGGAATTAGTGGAGGTTAACCCCTCTGAGAGGTTTTGTTGTGAAAGGTGGCAAAGAAATAGGATGGTAGTTGGAGGAGGAGATGGGCCCAGAAAAGTTTTGCTTGAGTTGGGAGATAATTTAGTCTCGTTCTGTGCTGCTGGCCATTGTCCGGAGGAGAAAGAGAAATTGATGAGATAGGACAGGAATGGAAAACTGCAGAAGTGATATGTTTGAGTGCTCAAGAGAGTTAGTATCTAGTGCCCCAATGGTTTATCCGTAATAGTAGGAGGGAAAGCAAAGTATATGGCTACTAATATTTATAGAGGAATAAATGTGGTATAGTAGAAACATGTAGAAAGTCTCTTCTAGTTGCTTTTTTTCTTCTCAGTGAAATAGAAAGCAATTTTAACAGCTGAAAGTATGTCTGGAAAGGTGGTGGCTATAGAGGTTAAAGGAGAGAGAAGATTTAAGAGAATCCTCTAAAGGAGTAAGAGAAAAGAAAATTCCCTAAATGGATTGTGGGTCAGGAGAAAATGTCTATTTGAGATTAGCAGATAAGTGTTTAAAAGTAGTATCATTACATAAAGTGTGTGTTTTTCTCCGGTATGATTGCAGGATCAGTGTATGAGGAGCATTTAATTGAATCAAATGTAATTTTGTAAGATTAGTATGATGTGAGAGACAGTATTATGCATGAATGGATTCTAAGCAAGGTAAAGATTTAGGGGATAGAAGTACAGTGAAAAGATGATAGGATTCAAAAATGGTACTTCTTAGAGTGCTGTCAGGCTGAATACAAGGAAGACTTAGATCTAGAGCTTATGGGTATAATGACATTGCCATTATTGGTATTTGATTAAGTCTAATTATTTCCCTTAAAGTGAGTAGTCAGAGTAGACTGGAAAACAAAATTATTTTGTGAGGAGGTAAAAAAAAAAAAAGTAGGGTAGAATGAATAATTGCCAGTATAAGAAGTAAGGACACAGGCTCAATCTTAGAGTATGTGAAATGCTCTGAAATTTTTAAGAAGGAAAGTGGAATGATCAGTGCTTTGAAACAGGCCATCAGAAAAGAACTTGCAAAGTGAATGAAAATAGGTAGAGATTCAAGGCAGGAGAAAAATAATTAGCAGTCTGCTGGTATAATTCAGAGCAAAAACCAAAACCAAAAATAAAAAAACAGAAGCAAAAAGTTAGAAGAGGTTGGGTTGGGCTCTATTCTCAATGTAAAGAAACATATGAACTGGATTCATTGTCCTAAGAATTTGCCAAACAGGTAAACAGCCATATAAATAAACAAATTTGACCCGTTGGAATAAATGCTATACCAGAAGTCTATAACAAAATGTTATTAGACCAGAGAAGGACTGAGTAAGTCTGACGATTCGGCTAGGAGCAGATTAGGAACAAAGGAAAAATGTAAAGGCATGGATTATTAGGTGAAAGATGAGTGGTAAATTTCCTGGTAGACAACATGGAATTGGGTGTGCTAAGTAGAAAGCAGAGTGAGCTTAAAGTCTAAGAAGTATAGAGGACATGATGTGGTGAGTATGAAATGCTGTTTTGGATTAATTTGAGCATGGATGCTAGAGAGGAAAGGGTAGGAAATAAGGCTACACTTGAAAGTTAAAGCCAGTTATGAAGTACTTTGAATGCAAGATGAAGGGACTTGGACTTTTTTTTCCTGCATATAATGAAAATTCACTGAAAGTTTTATGTGTGTACTTGGCAAGGTTTTGTGTATGTATACAGCATGTGCATATAAGTCTGTTTAAGAGAGTGCATGATGTTTCTTTTTGTGACTAAGCCAGCACTTCTTTGGTCACATTTTGATCTCCCATGAAATGAATGACAACATAAAGGGGGACTGGATACAATATTGGCCCATTAAAGAGGGTAAAACCAGTTTTTCTTTTTAAAATCCAGTTAGAAACATTGGTCTCGTCAGTGTTTTTAATGGGTAGCATGGAACATCGTTGTCTCTTCTGGTTAGCATAATTTAGTTTATGTTCAGTTCTTACTGAACTTGTCTCATTTGAATTCAGAGGAATAAACCAAAACTTTAAAACAAAGCCAGAAAGTTTTCCCTCTGTTTATACGCTGATGTAATTTTTGTGACAAAATGTTGTGACAAACCCGTGGCTTGCAGTGGGAGCATGAGGTTTAAGTGGTTTCATCTCAAACTGGAAGCAGATGTGAGGACTCTTGAGGTGACCAAATGCCGTATTACAAAACCAAAACAAAACCACTGTTCAGTGTCTTCGCCTCTGCAGAGCACCCAAATGATGTGTTTCAGGATCGGCAAAGGTCTGAACGAAACTTGTCTTCATTGGGAATTAGGATTTGATCCAAGATCTGCAGGGAATTAAATCGTCAAGGGGTCTAAGGGAAGCATTTGCTCTGTAGATTTCAGAGGAAACGTTAACTGTTCACGAAACACATAGAGCCTGATGACTACCCATGGTGAGATCTCTTCACCTTCTACAAACGCCATACTCAGATGCATTTTAAGATTCTGCTTTTGTATCCCCTGAAAGACGATTTCCTCTTTCGCTTCTTCAGTTTCATTTCTGCCTAACGCAAATGATCCAGCTCAGGTTCATTTATGAAATCGTATTTGCCACGAATACCTCACTCTTTCTTTACAGATTGTGTAGTGATCATCTAACCCTTTATTTTATAAATATGGAAACTATGTCTCACGTATTTATTTATTATCGTTTCATCTATAAAGTTGTGATTATATAAAGATTTAGTAATCATGCCTTTTACTGGAGGTTTCTAATTCCTCCAAATTCCTATAGTTCTAATTAAAGCACAAATAATGTTTATCACAACTAGAGAAGAACACTTAGCAGTTTATGAACATTGAATTTGGAAACAACATAATCCCGTGTTGAACCTTGGGAAAGCTACCTATTACAAATGCTAGCATGTGAGAAATGGTCCCTGGATGCCACAGTCTGTTCTGTATACTCCTGCTTTCTTCCTAGAACCAGAAATACGGGAGGGAACAGCTTTCCTTTTACTGTCTTTGAATGGTTCCAATATGTGAAACTAGGACTTTTAATTTGATAGGTTCTCTACTATAGCACCCATACATTATTTTTGTTCTTGTGTTTTTCAACTACCTAGAATTTTTTAACACCTCCTTATCAATTTTTCAATCAGTGTAAACTAGCAAGATGAATGTTACTATTTCCTTGACATCAATGAAGATTTCGACAGAAGTAATGTCAGGTCACTTGGAATCAAGTAGTCACCTAGGATGGAAAATAATCCAGTGGCCTACAATTTCTGTGTGTGTGTGTGTGTGTGTGTCTGTGTGTGTCTGTGTGTGTGTATCACATATCATATAAATCAACTACTAAAATTCAGAAAAGTAAAGTAAAAAAAAGTCATATTTGACCATATAGCCAAGGTCAAAAACGCAGCTTTTCCAGTCTAAACCACTTGTCCCTCTCCACCTACAAGCGTTGCCAACAGTTAGTTTCCTAGGCCAACACTCTACCACCATCTCATCAGTACCTTCACTACAGTGGTGACAAATTCCTTTTAAGGTGGTGATTGACAAAGAGCTCTGAAGAAAAGTACAAAATAATGGTTTCCTCTCCTGAAAAATATAAAGGCCTATGAGACATGGCCTGGAGTTAAGACATCTAAGGGCACCCAGATATCCCTCCATGAGTCAGCTTTCTTACTCACTTCCCGGAAGCCATGTTGTCATATGTTCAGGATGTTGCTGAGTTCTCAAACACTCTCCAACCCAAACTCATAAATAGCTCCCAAGTGATTGTTTGGTCTCCTGACTTCCCCTAAGGGCAACTGGCTTCAATGTGTAATCCTTCAATAAATCATCAGATTTAAGTAAACACCAATATGGCGGTAGTTGGGATATTAAGATTTAAGGTAATAATACCACCAACGCTGAGGAAAGGTCACATAGGAGGCTTTTGGAAGCAGAGATTATTGTTTCAGTAAATTGACCTGTTGTCTCTTCTACAATTATTTTTTCATTCTCTGAATTTTTTGTTTTAATAGGTACCATTATCATCATTTATATTAACTATTATTCAACATATATGGAATCAGACCCGGATCAACATCTTTTGGTTCAAATAGCAAACCTGTATCAGTTACCTAATATATGTCAGGTATCATGCTAGGTTCTTAGAGTACAAAAGTGAAAAAAAAAAGTTATTTTCTTTCAGGTGATTGAGTGAAAACAATTCCAGAATACTTAGCAGACCAGATTATAGAATTACAACTTGCAGTCATTAATCTATAAGCAAAGCAGAAAAAAAAAAAAAGTAAAACCTTACTTCTGTAAGGAAAAATTTAGTTGCAGTGATCAGATGCTCCCCGAATAAAGATTTCATAAATTAGTTTATGTAAGTAAAAATTCCAAATCCTAGCAAGTGAAGATACAAATGAAAATATACAAATTATCATCCTTTCATATCACTACAGAAGAGACGTATAATTTGTTCCTTCAAATATTGATTCTATATGAAATTATGAATGGACAAATGAGGTATTGGTCCTTTAAACTTGATTCTAGTACTGCTTAAAACCTAGAAAAATAGATGTTTAAAAATCTAAAAACATTTCTCATTTATCTATAATAAAATATATATAAATATAAATGAATGTTTATACAAGATAGGGCTATAAACTGAAAATCTAATAGTATAGAAGAAACAGGAAATATATTCAAAAATATATTCTGACCCAGAGAAATAATTATTTTCCATGTCATGTAAACTCTTCAAAAGTATAAAATGTAGATGCAAACTTCTTCAATTTGTTATAAGAAACTAGACCCCCCAAAGCCACCTACATGAACACACACAAACACTCTAAACAAAGTCCCCTTTATAAACTTGGATTAAAAATCTCCTAGATAAGTATCTCTTATGGAATTCTATCTCTAGATAAAAATCTGACAATAAATTGAAGGAGAAAAGTATTCTGAAAAAATGAAAAGATTTCCCTAGAATACAATAAGAATATCTTCTTTGTCTCATTTGATGTTTATTTTGTTTGAATGTGTTACAAATTTATAAGAATTTGATATATTTCAACTTCATTTTTAACTTTTTAAAAGTTTTATTTTTTAAAAAAAAATGTTCTTTTTTTTAAAAAAAATTTCTTTCTGATATAGAGAGAAACAGGGGAAGGGAAGGGCAGAGAGAGGGAGGGAGACCCAGAATCCAAAGCAAGCTCCAGGTCATCAGCACAGAGCTCAATGTAGGGCTCGAACCCACAATCCGTGAGATCATGACCTGAACCGAAGCCAGATGCTTAACCTACTGAGCCACCCAGGTGCCCCTAACTTTTTAAAAGTTTAAATGTCCCTTCAGTAAAGTTTAAATAATCCCTTCAAAAACTGATTATTTTGTTAGTTTTTTTTTTTTAAATAATTTGTTAGTTTGATTTTATCCAACTTGAAAGTGTCTATCACTTAGAGGGGAGAATTCCCTCTTTATATTTATTTTCATCCTTATCTCTTGGTCCTATTTCTCATATCATTTTTCCTCTAACTATATGGTAATTTGGAGAAAGGCATTGTGGATTTTGTTTTTCCTTTCCTATATTCTGTGGAAGTTAAAATTTTATTTTCAACATTTGTACTTCTGATGATTTAAAATTTATGTATCCAGGGGCGCCTGGGTGGCTCAGTTGGTAAGTGTCTGACTTTGGCTCAGGTCATGATCTCCCAGTCCAGAGGATCAAGCCCTGCATTGGGCTCTGTGCTGACAGCTCAGAGCCTGGAGCCTGCTTCAGATTCTGTGTCTCCCTCTCTCTGACCCTTCCCAGCTCTCATTCTGTCTCTCTCTCTCAAAAATAAACATTTAAAAATTCTTTAATAAAACGTATATATCTTGTTTTAGTCTTTCAGTCATTATAATTAAATCTAAGCTTTTGTCTTATGGCCATCTATTTTTACTTATTAAATGTATCTGCTTGATGAACAAAAGAGACCTTACCCCAATTTTACTTTCCTTCACCCTTCACTCCATCTCAGTTATCTCTCATTGAAGAGAATCTGGAAATTTAATTACAGATTTTTATTTATATCCTAATTTTTTTGTTTTTCATCAACACTTATATGAACTGTGTTTTACTGTGTTCTTCACTAGTGTCTTGTCTCCTACATTTTCCTTTTCTTGCATTCATTTTTTGTCATTAAATATAATTTCAATGAAGCCTTTTAAAATGGTCTGAACTCTTGATTGCCTGAAAATGTCTTTGTTTTGCCTAGCCTCTGGGACGCTAGTTGACTGTGGATGATTCTATTTTCAAAAGCATTTCCTCTGTTAAAGAGAATATATCATGTTCTCTAAGCAAGGATAGTTGCAAACAGGAAATCCAGTGCCAATCTCCTACTTCTGTAGGTAACCTGTTGTTATTATCTTCACCATTATTGTTATTGTGTTTTTGCATATATATTGGGGCTCCCTGAGCTTTGATGACAATTCCCCATTCTCCCTCTTGTGTTTATTTATTAGGCTTGGCACTTGCCATCTGTGACACCAATTACATTGTTGCTTTTCTCTTTTTCTCACTATTAATGATTCTCTACTGCATTATCTCTCTTCTCTCCTTTTAAAACTCCATTTGGCCAATGTTGAAATATCAGGACTCCTAATCCTAATCCTAATCCTAATCCTAATCCTATGCTCTATGTTTCCTAGTTTTTCTCTCATGCTTTCTGTCTCTTTGGCTTTTAAAGCTTTTTCTTTCTTTCTTTTTTTTTTTTAAAGTTTATTTATTTATTTTGAGAAAGAGAGTATGAGTGGGAGAGGGGAAGTGGGGGTGGAGAGAGAGAGAGAGAGAGAGAGAGAATCCCAAGCAGGCTCCGCACTGTCACCATGGATCCAGATGTGGCTAACTATGGGATCATGACCTGAGCCAAAGTCAAGAACCAGATGCTCAGACTGTGCCACCCAGGTGCCCCTGGGTCTTTGGCTTTTAGTATGGATGGCCAATCTTGTCACTGATTTTCTTCCTCATCTTTTATCCACTCTGAAAATCAGTTTAGTTTTAAGGTCTTGATTTTTTTTTTTTTCGGCCATTATACAAAAGTTCAGAGAAAATGAAAACTAACATGAATATTCCCACTAAACACTAAGTATTTTCTCATATTCCTGGCAGTCATATTTTACAAATAGACTCAAAGTTGCTTCTACTCACCCCCTTCTTAGTTCTCTTCTTTCATTTACTGAGGCAGCTACTATCATTAGAGGTGTATTCTTCAAACTACTTTCATTTTTTCAAGGGATATATCCATAAGCAATATATAGTTTGTATTTGAAATTATACAACTAATATTCCACAGTAAAAATTGTTTGCATCTTGTTTTTGTACTCAAGATTGCATTTTATATCTAGCTATTTTATATAGTCCAATCATTTTCAATACAACATGATATTCCATGACATAAATATAAATTATTTTATGAAGACATTTTTTATGAGTGGAGAACTAGACTTTTCCAACAGATTTTGCTACTATACAAAATACTTAAAGCATGCTTACAGAAAGTAGGGGTATTGTTTTTTATTGCCCCCATTTTAGTAAGTATACTTTGAAGTGAGCACTCTATAAAATTATTAAATGTCTACCTTACCAGAATATACCCAAATTCCTACTGCCTCAAAACCAACCTCTTGTGTGTTTGGGGGTTATGATTGTCTCAACTCTTCTTTCAATTACATCTGTTTTCTTTCTTTTCATAATTCTTCAACTATTATATTTTATCATATGTTTCCTATTTCTGGTGCATACCGTGTATTTTTTGCACATATCTTCACCTATTTTTCAGCCCAATCACTTCTGTGTTTTGTACATACCGTAATCCCTTTCACTAGGACTTATACAGTGACCTCCTATGGGTTGTTCCTTCTTCTATTATTTCATCCTCTCTATCAATTTTCTGCATTAGAATTACCTTTTAAAATTATAAGTGATCTCATATCACTACCTTATATTCATAAAGCCCTTGATACTTTTCCATTTCCTTAAGCTAAAATATACATTCTTACCCTCTCCTACAGGGCCCCTAATGAAGCTGACCCTGGATACTATTCCTCCAATCTTCCTTCCTTCCAACTTGCCCTCACTCTCCCTGTCCCAGCTATTGTAGATTCCTTTTCATTTCTCACATTCTCTGAACACTTGTCTTAGAGTCTTCATATATACCATGCCCCATGCTTGGAAAGCCTTCCCTCTTGGCTATCATTTCCTAATTGCTTCCCATCATTGTGTCTCAGCCCAGTTTTGTATTTAGAGAACATCTCAGGAAAGAAATGATCTTTCTCTTCTACACAGAGAAAAGACATGTTGCTGTGTTTCTGAGGACTGGGGCTCCCTTACTTCAGCAGGAAAGCAAATTGTTTTTATGAGGTATTAAGAGTTGAGCCCTCTCCTGATGGTAGACAATAAGCTGAAAGCTCTCTTTTGTCCAGTAGGACATAAGTGAGAGGAGTGGACCTGGAAGAGATTTGGAAGACGACAAGTGTGAATAGTACTAGATCCCAAATCGGGATACCTGAGTCCCATCCAAAGAGCAGTACAGAGATTAGCCAGTGATTTGCAGGCACCAGGACAATGGGCTGGACAAAATAACAGGACCACATTCAATTGCCCAGGTCTTTCAGGTTTTGGGTAATGACTCCTGTATGAGGGCCCAAGAATGCCTCATCAAAGCAAGATAAAGTTACAGTTACAACTCTGATCATTAAACTTAATGTTCAACCTTAAGCAAATCACTTTACCTTTCTTTACATCACCAATTAAAGGGATAATTTTGAAGAGTTTGTAATTGTCCAGAACCTCTACAAAGCCCAAATTCTCAACAACACTTCTGTTTTCAGAAGATGCTGCTTTTGCTAATCACTTAAAGCAACAGAACTGGAAATCCCCTTGGAAAGGGGGCCAGTTCGTTTCACTTTATTGTCTAGGTTTGTTTCCCCTTATAACTTTGTCCCATATGTGAGAAGCCAGACAAGTACCTGGCAGAGCATTCAGTCTCTTCTGTTCTCCTCAGGTGACTTTGAACTGATTGTACCATCCACAAATTGCATAAGCTTTCAAACAATAAAGCTGTAATTTTAGAAATAGCAGAGACGTTATCCTGTTCTTCTTCTTCAATTAGGTAGAATGTTTCGGGCTGGAAATCTTTTTGGAACAATCCCTCATGCCTAGTTAGTCTTGCTTGTCAGTTAATGTGGTAGGTCTCTAGGTGCCAGAAGAACATGTCAACCCTGGAAAGTGATTTGATGAGGAAGCCCATTTAACTTCGATGTCTTCAACAAGGGCAGTCATTATTTCTGCTAGTAAAAGATTTCCACATTGGCTTATAATGTCAAGCATTGCATTTAGGGCACAGTGTTTTGGTGGTCTGAATGATGAACAAAAGGGGTTAATAACAGGCATGCACATGCAGTGTCCATTGAGCTGACTGGCTTGCGAGCACGGCATTGTTTTGAATACCAGCTCAACTTGTAAAAATAACTTGGGCTCTTAAACACTTAGGTCTGTATGATAATTTATGGACATCAGATTAGAATCCCACAGAGTGCTTTGGAAATGCATGTAGGTAGATTTTATTCCAGGAAAATCTCATCATGTAACTTTGATAGCTAAAACAGGCAATTGCCTGCTAACTTTAAATCTTGTTGATTCAATATAAAATTATGCCCACTGAATTTTCAAGGCAAAAACATCAAATTTTATTTTTCTTGCAATTCCACAATATATTTATATTCTAAGCTCATAGGTCCAAGGATTGAAGAGCAGGAATGGATTCAGATACCATCTGACCCACTGTCTATTTTTCATATGAGAAAACTAAGGCCCTAAGAGGAAGTGGTGAATATGGTTATACAGAAATTTACTGCAGAGCTAAGAATAGAGCACAACTTTCTACTCACAATGTGCTTTCAACTGCACCCCAGATCGTACCAAATCTAACCACACATAAATGTCTATACATGAATGTATGGATGTCCATGAATGTATGGATGTCCAAGAATGCAGAGTTTCAACCTCTAATTCTGGTATATCAACCCATAAAATGAGACAAATTCTTTTTTCACTCAAATAAAGGTAAGGTAAATAAGTAAAGTTTGAAAGAAAAATGTAAACAATTTCCAACAGATATTTAATCATAAATATTCTCACTGGGTAAGAAAAAACAACCAACACATCATCTAATCTATAATCTAATAAGTCGAAGGTTTACAATGATGGATTTCAGTATAACAGAACAATAACCTAAAATGGAAAGAATCAAGTAGACTTCTAGGGATATTTATTCAAACGTAAATAGGTGCCTTTTACATGCCCTGTCTATGTAGTTGAAACTAGGCATGATAGAAAACCTTGGAAGAAAATGGCTTCCTCATTGAGTTTCCCAGTTTGTCAGATTACACTATTATGCTTTATGGTTTAAAATGCCATGCTGAACGATGTATGAGGGAAAGAGGTTTTGGGTTTTTTTTTTGACATTTTATAGTTAAATAAATTAAATTTTAGATTCACTCAATTATTTGACCACAAATCATCCAGCTTGATTTGGATTCAGACTTACTCAAAGTCAACTCAATTTCTTCAGAGCAAGGACTTAGAGTAGGAAGCAAGTCACATTGATAAAAACCACAAAGGATGATACTTTTTACCGGTTAGAGTATAATCCTATATTTGCTCTTTTTTATAATTCTCTAAAATAAATTGCCAATTTGAAGTGGTAAACAATTATTACAAATTTAATCTTTTCCCTCCCTTCTGCCCCCCTCCCCCCTTGTTTTTTGGACTTAAGTTCAGGCCATCTGTGTGGTTACATTTTTAAAGATAATGAGCCTGAAAAGTTTTTTTTTTTTAACTTGAAACACAAGTTTCCATGAGAATGTTCAGAAAAAAATTGTAAGAAAATATTCCTACAGAGTAGTGACTCCACAGAGAAAGGGACTCCTCAGAGTAATCTCTTAAAGACAGTTAATAGAGACATAACTACCCTTATTGTGATATTTCACAATGTATATAGTTATCAGATCACTATGTTGTACTCCTGAAACTAACATAATATTTTATGTCAACTGCACTTCAATTAAAAAATAAAGGTCAGTTAAAGAGGATACCTTATATTTTTTCCACAGCACAAACAAAAAAAGACAATGAGTTTCTTATGTATGGCTATGCTAAATTAGAGTGAAGTGTAAATTCTGTGACTTCATTTTCCACAGTAGAAGATATTAAGGAGTAAAATAAAGATAAACATATCCAGAGTTTTTCAAATTCCTTTCTTTTATTCATTTTGAATTTTTCTAGTTGAAGACCATTCATATTCAGAATTAGATAACCTCATCTGACATATCAAATTATCTCTTTACAGAGAGAATCATACCTAAATTTTAAAATATCTGGGGACACCTGGGTTGCTCAGTTGGTTGACCTTCTGACTTTTGATTTCTGCTCAGGTCATGATCTCAGGGTCCACATCCATGCTGGCCATGGAGGCTTAAGATTCTCTCTCTCTCTCTCTCTCTCTCTCTCTCTCTCTCTCTCCCTCTCCTTCTCCCTCTCTCCTTTTCTTTCCTTCTGCCCCTCTCCTGTGCTCGCATGCTCTCTCTCTCTCTCAAATTACAAAAAAAAATTGTATATTATTTACATATTAATTTATGAAGATCAGAAGACAATTTTCCTTTGTTCTTTGAATCTTTCCTCCTGCCCAGGTAATTCATGTAGAACCTGGGACATTACTGTTTTTGACATAAGTATTTTCTGCTTTTTTTTTTTTAAATAAATGAATTAATAAACACATACACTCAAATTTAATCTTGGAGAAAACATTTGTTGGAATTATCAGTAGTAGTTTCATTATCGTCTTCTCTAAATTACTCTTTCAGTTTACCCCATACAATTAACTCTTGACCTAGATTCCTACAAACAAATAGAGTCATGGATGGGGCACCTGGGTGGCTCAGTCGGTTGAATGTCTGACTTCAGCTCAGGTCATGATCTCACAGTCCGTGGGTTCGAGCCCTGCAGCTGACAGCTCAGAGCCTGGAGCCTGTTTCGGATTCTGTACCTCCCTCTCTCTCTGACCCTCCCCTGTTCATGCTGTCTCTCTCTCTCTCTCACTGTCTCTCTCTCTCTCAGAAATAAACATTTTTAAAAAATCATGGAAACAATTAGAGCCAGGAAAAAATTAATGTTGTAAAAAATCTTCACCAGGGTCAGAGTGGATAATAACACAACAAACATTGCCCTTTATTGCACATTTTTTTCTGCATCAAATTCTTTGTTAAAATCCTCCCATAGATTATTTAATCATCAGTGCAGCCTTGGTGAGTGAGTACTAGTAAGTATATCCATAAGGAAATTGAGAGAATTTAAGTAACTTGGAAAATGTTACAGAGTTGGCCAAAGGCATAGCTGGTAAGTAGCAAATCTGGGATTTAAACTTAAATAGTATGATTTCATTGCTCTAGGCTAGACTGTATCAGACTACTTTTCAGGTCAGAGGAACCAATCTCTTTAGGAGTGATGGCACAGAGCACGGCAGCTCAGGGTAAATGCTGTTTACATAAAATGTTGAGTTCTCTTTTCTTGCATCTGGTTGAAAGGCTCAGAAAATAGCAAACTATATTCCAATGGGATTTAAAGAGAATTGGAAAGCAATAAGCAGTGTCTATTTAAAACAATCATTTTGTTCAACTTGACCTGATTGTCGATTTATAACTTATGACTTTATAATCTGTTCTGTCTGACATTTTGATTTTCTTTCTTGTTCTCGTAGTCTCCTCTCCAAACAGCAGCAGAGCGACCTTTTAAAAAACACAAATCAAATCATACCATTTCTAGGCTTAAAATCTTCTAGGGCTTCAGTCCCATTTAGACTGCGTCCCCCTCCTTGGCAGGTTCTGCAAGGCCCTATATGAGTTAGCCCTTACTCACACATACGACAGCATCTCTTCCCATTTCCTTCCTTCGGACTCTACCCTCCACCCACTTGAATCCCTGCCCTTCCTCAAATATGCCCAGCTCATGCTCTCCCTGAAAAGCTTTTCCTTCAGATTGTTAAGTGCTTCAGTTCATCATTTGATTCCAGTTCCCATATATATATCCTTAGAGAGGTCTTTCCTCACTAACTTATTTAAAAGCCACCCCCAACCTCCTCACTCCATTCTCTTCTTGGTTTCCCCTGTCTGCTTATCTTATATCATAGTTTATTTACCTTTTATCTGCAAATTCCATGGGGGACAGAGATTTAAAAGCAGCCGTGTTCACTGCTGTATCTAGTGCTCTAACAATGCCTGGCACTAAGTAAGCATTCATTAGCTATATACGGGAAAATACATTTTATAATCCTGTATTGGTTTAAAAATTATATTTGTTGGTCTAGGCAGTCATGCTTGTTCACTTTAAATCATACTGAAGCAATTTTGGAGTATAAAAATATTCAGAGACAGCAAATTAGTTTAAGAAAGCACATATAGACTACTCACCAGGTCAAAATTATCTTCCAATTTTTAGATACAACTTCTAGCCTATGTTTTTGTTACAGCGTTTAAAGGATGAAAAAAGATGGGTTGATGGGAGGATGGATGGATGGATGGATGATTGCATGGATGAATAGATAGATTCCATTTCTCAATACTTATGTATCTCAAAGTGATTCACAAAGTAGCTGAACTTTTTCTGATTGTTTCAAAGAGCCACAGATGGAGTAACAAAGATAGATGGACCAATAACCTGGACAGGGCTCTCTGGCTTGTGTCCTTCATTTGGAAAATCAAGGCACTGGACCTGATGGTTTCTGAAACCCATTCTAGTTTATTGTTCTACATACTGATTATTGTAGGTTGAAAAAAAATCCTAATTCTGAAATACCAAATATAATACAATTTTACTAATTCAAGTTTTATAAATTATAACTATAAATGCCGACAACTTGCAAGAATCCTTTCTGTTAAGCAAATATTACTGCCCAGATGCATGTCACATTAAGGAAGTAGCTTCGTCTTTCTAAACTTCAATGTCTTCACCTATAAAATGGAATTAATTACAGAATACACCTTTTAAGGTAGTTATTAAAATTAAATGAGCTGATATGTGATGCACCATTAATGTAGTATATAGCATATTATAAATGCTAACTAATTGTCAGCTAGTAAACATAAACACGGTGAATGAACTTAAGGTTTTAAGAATAAGTTCAAGTGAAATATGCTACCAAATCTTCCCAAAACTATTACTCAACTTCCACACTCCTTTTTTGAACAAAAGAAGGGATTTGGGGGATAATTCAAAACGTAAATTTGAACATAGACCTGATTTAAGTAATATAAGTTCTGAATCCATTCAGTTCAGACAAAAGTATTATTATAATTATTTTATCTTCAATCATATATATGTAGATATATTAGCACTGTTTTTTTTTTCATATTAGGAATATGTTATAAGAAATATGCACAAAGGAATTCAACAACTAAAACAAAAGGAAATACCTATGTCTCTTTTTTAATAAAACTAGGAAGTGATGATTATGCCAAACCACATACTTGGAAGATATTTGCCAAACATATTCAGTATCCGAACTGAACCAGAAGAGAACAGAAAAGACACTCATTTTTGGACGTAAGCAATGTACAGATTTCACTGAAAGTTTGTGAGAAGCTCTTAAATAACATAATCAAGATTCTTTTGTTAGAATAACTTAAAAAAAAAAAAGTTATCAGTGGTCTCGGAAGAAAAAAGAAATTTCCTTGTTACTACTCACTGTTTCCACTCAGTGGAAAGTTAGGGAAGGTGAAGCTGGAAGAGAGATAACATAAGCGTGCCACCTTCAGCTTAACTCTGCTATGTCACTCTGAGCTAGCATGACTGAGAAGATGCAAATAACCATTTAATAAGAGAACTCTGACCTTTGAGGCTTCACTGTGAAAAGTAATGATGCTGACTCGTGTAACCTGCATATCTAAAGAGGACTCAGATTACACATACCCAGAGCAAAGTGCACCACAAATTATGTGAAAACATTATTCTGAGAATGGGTACTAGCTGTCACTGAATATTGTGCCTACCTCTACCCCTTCGCTACACCACTGAGCAAATTAGAAATCTGGAAGTTACTGCTAACATTGAAACATCAAAGTTAGGCAGGAAGTAAGCAGTTAAATTTTAAAAGATAAAGCAATAATGAAACAAGTGAACACCATGAAATAACACCCCTGGGAAATGAAATCTTCTAAAATAAATTTCTGAGTTTGTTATAATAAAAGAGAATATGTTATTTCCAAAGAAGTTTCAAAGAATAATATGAGAAATAGAAAAAAAGACAGCAGACTATGAAAGCAGAAAAGATCAGGAAGACCATTAAAAATCACAACAAAAAGCACTGAAAATCCATTAAGATATGCAAGGCATATGAGAGATCCCATTGGAGCTGAAGCAATGAGGCAGAGGACAGATGTAAAGATGTGACACCAAATGGAAGAGACAGGGACAAAAATACTGACAGACAACAGCTATGGAAAGCAAATGAAAGAGATCCAATCCAGACATAACTGATATTCCTGAAGAGAAGAACACATACATGGAATGAAAAATATCTATGTTAATAGAGCTGTTGCTAAGTGGGCAACGCAGTAGGTGACTGAGTAACCCTGGTTCTGACCACCACATTCACAGTGTAGATTAAACCAGAGAAGGAGATGAGAAAATTTGCAAATACCAAATGATAAAGAATGAAAAAGGATGGTGAATGCAGACATAACAAAGTTGTCCAAAATGTAAAAGGTTTTGAAAATAATTGTAATCTCAAATATCAATGTAAATTTGACCATAAATAATCTGATAGTTAATTAAAACCTAAAACCAAAATATTTCTCATAATTTTATTATTTATAAAAGATAGTAAAGGAATACCATCAATAATATAAGAGGTTTCAGTGGAAATTTGCAAAATTTAAACACCTACATGGACTAAATAAAAAGCTACAAAATGGAAAAATTGACACAAGAATATAAAACTTGACATAGCCAACAATCGTTTTAAAAAACTGAAATGGTGTGACTCCTATGTGGCTCAGTTGGTTAAGCATCTGACTCTTGATTTTGGCTCAGGTCATGATCTCGTGGTTTGTGAGTTCGAGCCCCACACTGGTCTCCACATTGTCAGCATGAAGCCCACTTGGGATTCTTTCTCTCTCCCTCTCTCACTGTTCCTTCCCTCCTCTCAAAAATAAATAAGCTTTAAAAAATATATAAAAACTTAAATAGGAATCAAAGAACTACTCCTCCCCATTGTCCAAAAAGCTCCCCAAATGAAAACAGTTGTATGATTAATGTTCACAAACTTGCTTTAGCACATTGTTATGAAAACAATAAAATAGAAAGAGGGAAAGTTCATGAGGCCGTATGAACATAAGCCCCAAATGGAATAAGAATACCACAAAAATCATAGGTATATTTCCAATATGAATACAGTTGCAAAAATCCTAAATAAAATGTCTGCTAATCAAACACAAAAGTGTCTTAAAAATAATATTTTGTTCAGTAGATTTAACTCAGAAATTCAGATGATCTATCACATTAATGAAGTAAAGAAAAAAATCAAAAGATCAATCGATACTAAGGATTTGATAAACATTAACAAGTATGTATATTTAGAACAAAGGGGGTCGCCTGGGTGACTCAGTTGGTTAAGCATCTGACTTTGGCTCAGGTCATGTTCTCAACATGAGTTTGAGCCCCTCATTAGGCTCTGTGCTGACAACTCAGAGCCTAAAACCTGTTTTGGATTCTCTCTCTCTCTCTCTCTCTCTCTCTGTTCCATCCCAGCTCATGCTCTGTCTCTGTCTCCCAAAAATGAATAAACATTTTAAAATATTTAAAAAAAACAAGAAAAAGGTTAATTAGACTGAAACTTTCTTAATTTGATCAAAAACTCACAGGAATTCTCACAATTCATAAAAAATCTTGAGTTAGACATATTTGAGTTCAGAAATAAAATGAAAAGACCTGGTTACACAGGCCTCTGATTGAAAAAAAAATCAATAGATGTAAGGATCAGAGAGACAAAGTTGTCATTAGGTACAGATAATAGAATTAACTACATTGAAAACTCAGTATAATGAAAAAACTTCAAATTAGAGAGTTCACCTGAGATTCTAAATACAAAATGAACTTACAGAATATGAACATGTATTTATATTGGTAATATCCAACTGGAGTATATATTAGATACCATTCACAATTGGGAGAAAAAAAGATAGGAACTCATTTAACAAAGAATTTAGCTGGCACAAGAAATTTATGAAGAAACCCTTTTAGTTACGATAAAAGATATAAAAGACATAAAACATGAGCTACATACAGAGATGAATTTCATGTTCATGGATGGAGTTTTTAACATTACAAAGATGTCAATGTTGCCCCCAAATTAATCTATAAATTCAACACAAATTTATGTCAAAATCAAAAGGGGTTTTTTGTTGTTGTTTTGAAAAACTAAGGAAAAGTACATAAAAATTTACCTTGAAGAATAAAGCCCACAAGGGGTTATTTCAATTTGGAAAAAGAAGAACAAAGACTCACCTACCAGATTATAAGATATGTTGTAAGACACAGTGATAAAAAATATCATGGGACTAATTCAGGAACAAATAACTACATCAAAAGAGAAAAAAGAAAAATAGAGAACTTAGCGTAATAATACTCATGCACATATGGAGTAAAAACAAGTGGAATATAGGGGTTATAATCTTGGACACTGGAGCCCTATTGCCTGCACCTAAAACATGGCTCTGGTACTTAATAGTTATGTGTCCTTGTGCTAATTATTCACTGCTTTATGCCTCAGTTTCTTCTTTCGCAAAATAGGAAAATAAAAAAGTGCATTTATTGATCTATTCATTTATTTAATGAGACCATGTAAACTCACTCTCTTAGCAAATTTAAATTATATAATTCAGTGTTATCACCATAGTCACCATGTTATGCATTAGATCCTCAGACCTTATTCATCTTACAGCTGAAAGTTTATACCCTTTTACCAAAATCCCTAATTCGCCCTTCCCCAAGCTTCTGACAGTGACTTTGCTACTCTATGTTTCTGTGAGTTTGATGTTTTTATTTTTTTAATTTTAGATTCCACAGATAAGTGATACTGTGCAATATTTATTTTTCTTTTTGGTTTTTTTCACTTAGCACAGTGCCCCTAAGGAAACAACGCAAGGTGGTGGATGCATGTGGTGAGAGGTGGGAAGAATATTTTCAGGGTGCATATGGATGTCAGATAACCATAGTGTACATTTTACATGTCTTACAATTGCACATGTTCATTATACCTCAATAAAACTGGAATTTTTAAATATATATTTTATTTTTAAATTTTTAAAAATTTTTAATGTTTTATTTATTTTTGAGACTGAGAGACAGCGTGAGCACGGGAGAGTCAGAGAGAGAGGGAGACACAGAATCCGAAGACAGTCTCCAGGCTCTGAGCTAGTTGTCAGCACAGAGCCCGACGCCGGGCTTGAACCCACGAACTGTGAGATCATGACCTGAACCGAAGTCAGATGTTCAACTGACTGAGCCTCACAGGTGCCCCTTAAATATATATTTTAAAAAATACCTCCTTTATAGGGTTGTTGTAATGATTAGTTGAGTAAAGCACTTAAACACTGGTTGGCATTGGGGAAGTGTTCAATAAAAATTAGTTATTAACACGAAGCAGAAAGGAAAACATGAGCCCTTAGTAGGTGGGGTCGTAGAGACTGGTTTATTATCTGGTAAAAAAAAGACTGTAAGAACTCCAGGAGAGTTTTTAAAAAATAAATATAAAAGAATTATAAAGCTAATAAAAAAAGATTTTCTTTTTTAATTTTTAAAGTATAAATCAGGGGTACCTGGGTAGCTCACTAGGTTGAGTGNTCTCTCTCTCTCTCTCTCTCTCTCTCTGCCTCTCTCCCCTGCTCATGTGCATGCTCTCTCCCTCTAAAATGAAAATAAAATAAAATATAGTATAGTATAAATTGTAAGATAAGCAGTTGATAATGTTAATTACATTAAAATTCAGAATTTGTTTTTATGTGGATTTGTGTTTATGGTAAACAGAGTTAACAGAAAGGTTAAAGATAGCAAGGAGATATTTGCAGCATCTAATAGTAATAAATATCTTTAGATTATAAAAAGAACATGTAAAAGTTATTAATATCAAAACCCACCAAAATAAACAATGACCCAAGATAACTCTAAATGGCAGAAGTTATGCTATAAAAGAGAATACTGTGAACACTAAATCATTTTAAATATAAATAACATTAAATCGCTTTGAAAATTATGGTTATTGAGGAGAATGTAAGTTATAAATCTTTATATTGTAAAAATACCACACAATAAAAATTGAAACGATGGAAGCCAGCAGAGGAGGTAAGAAGACATATGTATATAAATTTCTCATTCTTTCAAGCAGGGAGACAATAGATAATCTGTAAAGCTTATAAATTGGGAAACATTAGGTAACAAAAAAATGATTGCAATCATAACATAGCTCCTTAAATTACCACACTATGAAAACAAAAGCACATAAAACAAACCAAATGTAGATCAAAGGAATTCAAAAGAAACACTGAAAATGAGATCAAAAGTAAAATTAGAAATCAAAAATATGGGACATGTGCTAAATTTCCAAAGCCTGTGATCCACTATTTTAATATGTTCTCTGTTTCTTACCCACCATCAGCATCTTGAGAGCTGGTTCGTGTTTGATTCATCTCTGCGTCCAGTTTCATGAACATAGTAGGCACTAAAATATACAATTATAATGAACGTACATGTTTATTTTTTTAAATGTTTTATTTATTTCTGAGACAGAGAGAGAGAGAGAACATGAGCAGGGGAGGGTCAGAGAGAGAGGGAGACACAGAATCTGTAACAGGCTCCAGGCTCTGAGCTGGCAGTCAGCACAGACCCCGATGCGGGGCTCGAACCCATGAACCGTGAGATCATGACCTGAGCCGAAGTCAGATGCTTAACCAACTGAGCCACCCAGGTGCCCCTGAATGTACATGTTTAGAAGTCTAGCTACAGGTTTGCAGTAGACTTTAAAAATATCACTTAGGGTTGATTGAATCCTACTTCTGATGCCAAGATTTTGAGAAGGTGTGAAAAATAATTAATCATGTATTAATCTTTGCTTGAGGGATGTAGTTTAGAGTCTCAATAGGAAAAAAAATGGCACCCTCAAACTGAGTAACTGGAAGGGGGTTTCAAAAGTGGATTCTTGACAAAGCTATGGGACTGGTATAGGGAAACTATAAACGCTAGCTCAGTACCCTCGGTGTAGTAACAGGGGAGTACTGCTACCACCCTGAGTCCTCCAGGAGTGAAGTAAGGGAGCCGTTTTGAGTAGAGAGAAGATGGCCACCTGCCAGAAGCTAAGGCCTGCCGTATAGACAGCCATTTCATAACAACCCCTGAAGAAGTCTAACCAGGGAGATAAAACTCTGACTTGACTTCCCTCCCACAGAATCTCCTGGAAGTTCCTCTATTGGTCAAAACCACCTAAACGCTAGAAGACAAGGAGTCAGCTGATGTAGCTTCCAAGATCATTCTCCTGGGCAAAGTGCAGATAGAGAAAGATAAGCAGATGCTCTGGAGAGGCAAAAAGGAACATAATCCAGCACAGAGTCTCTATTTCCCAAAACTGTAAGAACATAGTCCATGTCAACTCTTTTCCATGGTAAGTAGATAAATATTTTTGTATTAATAAATGCCATGTGGTTGGTTCTGAGCTTCTATTCAACCCATAATTACAATCTCTGTCTTCTGTGTATCTAATATCTTTTCAAATAAACTGGAAAATCTACCTTCCGTCCATTCAAAGTTCTCAACCACAGGACTTCCTTTGTTTTCCCTGGGTTAGAAAATTGGGTCTATGATCTAGTTTCCGGTCAATAAAAAACAAGTCATGAGTGACAAATAGTTTTCTCTTCAGCCACAATTTTCTGACTGGGCAATTTTCAGTGCAGCAAAGATGGAATTATTTCTCTGCAAAGCAGATCCAAAGAAGCACCTAAAGAGTGTCGTCTTTGTTGGCTTTTAGGATAGCCAGTCCTTTAGTGCCACATCTTACATGATCCTCTTAACACATCATTAATAAGGACAGATGTTTTGAATTGAGGATCACACAAAAGCCAAAATGTGCTCTTGACCTTCAAAGACAGGACCAAACTTCCACCGTACTATAATGCCTTTTTCATCCAGAGACATTTATTTTAAGATACATTCTTTTTGTTAGAAGACTCCTATCAAATGAACTGAAATACTTTCCTGGTCCTTCTTAGCTGTTTAAACTTGAGCTTTGAAGAAACATTTTCAACTGCCATCAGGACAGAGAATGTAAGAAAGAAAATATTCTCACCAACAAATTGACCTTTAGGTCTCAGGTTAAAAAGTAACATGCCACGATATTGTTTCTTAACTCTTCATTTTTACAAGAATTCACGTTAAAATATGTGCCAAATTATGGTTCCTCACAAAAGAGTTTAGAGATAATAATGTGTTTTCATATTCTCATCAATTCATTTTTCCACCTTCTTGGTCATGCTTTTAAAAATTCTAGTCAATTCTTTAATTCCCTTACCTAGCCCTCTTATTCTCAACCTCCATGACTCTTCTTCTGGGAGTCACATCATAAGAGACAAGAGATACCTGAATAGCTTCACTTAGCAAATAAAACTTCTTACTGCTTAAAATATGCTGTTCTTCTGGGATTCCATCTAATTAAATAGTCTATCTATTACCCAGTTTTCAAGACAGAAATCTAGTATTCTATGAAAGTAGTATTCTTCATTACATATCCCAACTCCTGAGCCAGTCACCACAGTTTGTGTTCCTTGGGAAGCAAACTCTGAGACAGAAATCAGTGTTCACAAGTGTAATGGGAAGTTCTCTTAGCAACAACAGCTGTGGAGGAGAAGACAGAAACAGGGTTGTGCAGAGGGAAAAGTTGGGTTGAGATGTAGTCTTAATGGAAGCCTCAACCGAGATAGTATGGTTATACTTGAATGAACATTTTTATCCCCAGACTTATCAGTCATTGAATGAGGGCCGTCCTAGGAAGGGGTGCAGCCTTGAACAAAAGAGCTTTTCCCAGCTGGAGCAAGAATGTTTTTGTGGTGGCACTCTATAAAAAGTGAATTTGAAAGGCACAGTCTCAGCTGTATCACTACATCACCTGATTCTATCATTCTATTTCTTAAAAAGCTCTCAAGTCAATCCATGACTTTGTTTCCCAATGCCACTACCCTCATCCACCACTAACATGTCTCTCCTGTGTAACAGCTTTATAAGGGTTTCACTGTATCCGGTATATTTCTCTTCTCATTTATTTTTCAGCCAGCTGTGCAATTTTTATAAATAACTTATGGACCCTTCTCTCTCCTCTACTTAAAAACTTTCAATGGACCTATTGTCTTTATAATAAAACATCAATTTCTTATTAGCTCAATAAGGCAATAGTGATCTTTCCCCTGCATGTCTCTTCTTTAATATCTAGAAGTCATTCATCACCCCCTCACTCCCCTGACAATGCCTGACTATACCAAGCTTCTCAAATGCACCATACTCTAACCAATCTGAGTTTCCATATATTGCTTCTGCTGCTGAGAATGCACGTCACCTACCTCTGCCTATGTGGCTGATCTAGTTTACTGTTATTTCTTAGAGAGGCATTTCTTGAGAAGTTAGATATTCCTGCTTCTTATCCCTTAACACCTTTTGTCTCCCCAGTCATAAAACTTTCCTAGTATAAAAATGTTTTACAGTTTTCTGCCATTATTTTAAGGTGTACTAATCGTACTAAAAATAGTCTCAGGAGAACAGAACTTGTGCTTATCCTACAACCAGCATGGCCCAGTATCTGGCACTTAGTAAGAGTTCAAAAATATGGGGCGCCTGGGTGGCTCAGTTGGTTGAGCGTTCGACTTCAGCTCAGGTCATGATCTCACAGTCCGTGGGTTCGAGCCTTGTGTTGGGTTCTCTGCTGACAGCTGGGAACCTGGAGCCTGCTTCAGATTCTGTGTCTCCCTCTCTCTCTGCCCCTCCCCCGCTCACTCTCTGTCTCTGTCTCTCAAAATAAAATACAGAAAAAAGATTTTTAAAATATTTGTTGATTGAATATATGTGGCTCATCTAAATGATTGTTCAAGTTGATCCAGGGGAATACCTCAAAATTTCTGAAACTTTAAGAAGTGTAATTTAATAGCCATGCCATTCTAATTTGATATAATTAGATGGAGTTTTCTTTTAAATTTTTCTTTTTTTCTTCGTGAAAATTAAACCAATTTATAGTGATGATTTATAATAACAATGCATCCTCAGGCAGACTTCATTTGTTTGTACATCAGTAACTACTATTAAGGTTTTGAGAAAATCAAATGAACTCATCTATAAAGCATTTAGTACAGTACTAGACACATAATAGACATTCAATAAATGTTAACTATTATTTTATACTTACTCCATATAATGAATTCTTTTACCTAGTATTCTATTATATGTCATTGCCTATGTATCAACTGGTATGTCACAAAAAACTCACAATCACACAGTCCTTTATAGTTTACCAAGCACTTTCATATCTATGATCTTATTTAATTTTCACAATGCTGTAAGTCATGTAGAATATGGACTATTAACTTGGCTGTGACTCATATCTTACTTCATTAAAAGAAGGAAAAATGGGAGCATCTGGGTGGCTCAGTAGTTAATTGCCTGACTCTTGATTCAGCTCAGGTCATGATCTCACAGTTCATGAGATCAAGCCCTGCATGGGGCTCTGGCTAACAGTACAAAGCCTGCTTAAGATTCTCTCTGTCCCTCTCTCTGCCCATCCTTCAATCCCATGTGCTGCATGCTCTCTCTCTCTCTCAAAATAAATAAACACTAAAAAAAAAAAAAAATAGGTAAGTAAAGAAAAATGATTGGCCCAGGCAGACAGATAGCAGGTCAGGTAATTAAAACTTAAAATAATGACAAAGTCTCTTTACGTATATATAACATTAAACTACATCCATAAAATAAATTTTTACGTGTAAGTTTCTTTTCTACATAATATAGATTTGTTTAATTACTGGAGACGCCCTAACCAATGCTTATATCCACTGCTTCAGGCCTCTAAATGACAGCTATAATTAGATCTTTAGAGTTAGTTCCTGAGGTCTCTTCTCCATCTCCCACAGGCTCAGTAATATGACATTAGAGTTTCTAAATCTTTGGATTTTTCCTTGCAAAAGAAGTGAGGTTTCGGTATATTATGTGTATGATTGATGGCAATAACTGAAACATTTGGTTAATTCACATGAGAATAAACTGTGTTAAGAAGATTTACATTTATAATCTCTTAATATTCTTTAGTTATGGAAAGAGAATCTCTAAAGGATCTTGGTTTTCTTTTGTGTGTGTGTATGTATGTATGTGTGAGTGTGTGTTGTTTTTTATTAATAACATCCCTCATAAATTGTGCAGAAATAAATATGTTTAATGGAGCCTATATGAACAGCCTTACTTTTATATAGCATTTGACTTTTATGCAGCCCAGTCTCAAATGTTAGAGCAATAACAATTAAAAATGAAATAAGGGGGTGCCTAGGTGGTGATGTTATACCCAGATCGCAGTATCCTCACCGACCAGAGACCACCAGGGAGACCGAGTCACGCATGCAAAGGCAAAGGGCTTTATTACGGGCTTAAGCTCGGGCTCACAGACTTCACCAGCGTATGGGTCCGTGCTGAGAGTCTCGAACAAGGGCAGAGTAGGGTTTTTATGGGGTTTGAGACGGGGGAGTTACAGAAGTTGTGACATGGGAACAGTGATCCAGTCATAATTATTCAACATCATTGACAGCGGGTTTGACCATACACATTGTCTAGAGTATTCGTTACTTTTGGCGGGATCCAATTACAACATTTAGAGTACCTTTAAATTCAACCAATCACAGAGCGAGCCTGGGGTCTTGTTCGGCGACTAACAGGTTAACTTTAACATTAGGTAAGAGGGTCCTATCTATAGTTTCTATCTCTAGGCCTCTCCCTTAGTAAAGTGGAGGGTGGTCGCTGGCCTTCCCTGATTGGGTGTTGCAAGGGTGGTTTCTCCTGCCTTGGGCAGTGTGTAGCTGCCTGATAGTTTCGGGAAAGCTGAAACTCAGGCCTTCTAGTTCAGAGGGGAAACTTAAAGCCTGTCATGGAGTCAGTTTGGTTTAGATGTTTAGACTTGTGGCCTTGCAGTGAAGCATCCGACTTCAGCTCAGGTCATGATCTCACGGTTCTTGGTGCCTGATGACAGCTCAGAGCCTGGAGCCTGCCTCGGATTCTGTGTCTCCCTCACTCTCTACCCTGCCCTCATTCATGCTCTGTCTCTCTCTATCTCTCTCAAATAAATAAACATTTAAAAAAGTATTTTTTAAAAAAGGAAAAAACACTAAAACCAAACACACCAAAACTGAAACATAACTCTTAAAATATTTTGAAATAAATAGGTTTCTGTTGGACATTTGGGGTGGGGGAGAAGGCAGCAAAGGAAAAGAATGAAATTGTGCTCAACTCAATGAAACTTTGAGAGGTTTCTCCCCTGAGGCCTGGCAGCAGTTGTTAAATATCATTATCCCTCTATCTCTTTTCCCTTCAGGTAGCTTGATCCCTGGTTTTTTGTTTTTGTTTTTGTTTTTTTGTGTTTTTTTTGGTAGGATAATTTAGTCATTTATTCATTGCCTTCCTCAAGCAAGAAAATATATCTGACTTCCAATCTACTCACCTTAAATAGGCAAAGTAGACATTCAAAATCCTGTTAAATATATTTGAAACGCTTTATGATAATTCCCAATTTCTACAATTATTGATTGACATGAGGGCAGATGAAAAATCCATGTTTGTGTAATTCCCAGAGCACCATCTCTTCCTCAGGCATGGTAGAAAGTGCATTGAAATGCTTACGAGTATGCATGAGAACACTTATTCATTCAAAAAAATATTGATGTGCCCTCTGTGTGCCAGGCACTATTCTAGTTTGGTGGAATGCAGAAGTAAGCAAGAGATACATGATCGCACGTTTGGTGGAGGCTTCTTGCTAGTGAGAAGAGAGAAAGCACATAAACCAAAAAATAAATTTAAAGGGCCGTGTTAATACAGAAAAATTCCAAGAAGAAAATAAAACTGGATAAGAAGTGTGACCAAGTGCCACAAGGAGCCTCATTGAGCACAGTCCTTTTGAACCAGAAAGCTAAAAAAACAAGAAGGATTCAGCTTGCAAATTTCTGAAGAAAGAGCCTTCAGGGCATCTGGAATAATGAATGCAAAAGCCCTAAGGTGGGATATGGTGAGGTTAGGCCTTTGCGGTTGAAACAAAGGCATCAAGGGGAGAAATCTGAGACAGGTAGATAACAGATAATTTACCCAAGGTGAGCAGGTCAAAATCAGTTCCATGTGAGAAGTGACTTCACTAAAGGATTTTGATCCTGAATTTAAAATGAAAAAAGGTAGTATTGGAGTAGTTAAGAGCATGGCTTTTTGGAGCCAGACTGCATGATTTGAATCTCAGCACTGAAACTTGCTAGCCCTGTGATTTTAGACAACTCAACGTTTCTAGCCTCAATTTCGCATAAAATAGAGTTAAATCTAACAGTATCCTTTATACTTTATATGATTGTAGAGTATTAGTGTCTATCGTTTTTTTTTTTTTTAAAAGGCCACACTGGAGCCTTATGAAGAAAGAATTGCATGGAAGGAAGTAGAAATGTTGAACTCATTTGGAGTTTGAATTAGTTTCTACTGCTAGCATAATAAACTACCACAAACAGTGTGGCTTGAAACAAAACAAATGATCATATTGTTTCTGTAGCTCAGAAGTCAGACATAGGTCTCGTTGGGCTAAAAATAAAGGTGTTTGGCAGAGCTTCATTTCCTTCAAGAGTCTCGTGGGGAAAATTCTCTTCCTTGTCTTTTCTAATTTCTAGAGGCCACCTGCATTCCATGGCTCATGGCTTGCTTCTGCCTTCAAAGGCAGCCACAAAAGTTCATGCCTTCTCGCATTGCATCTCTCTAACTAGACTAAATGTTCTACTTTCAAGGACTCATATAACTAATTTGGACCCTCCCAGATAATCCAGATCAATATCTTCAAGGTGTATATTATTAATAGAATTTGAAAGGTTCCTTTTGCTGTGCAAGGTAACATATTTAGAGGTTTCACAGATTCAGGGCATGGGCTCCTTTGATCATTATCTAACACTGTGTAACACAGGTAGGTTTTAGGAAGACATTTTAGTAATATTTAATTAGGTCATAGTTTAGTAACTTAGTAATATTTTGTAATTTTGAATTCAGTGATATTTAAACAAATATTTAAAGTAATATTGAAACAAGCCCTGCTTTGGGTGAGCCCAGATTCTCTCCATCTTTCTCTCTCTCTCTCTCTTCCCCCATTCCTTCCAACCCCCAACCACTCATGGGATTTTCCCTCTTTCTCTCTCCCTCCCCACCCTCACTCACTTGCACCCTCTCTCTCAAAAAAAAAAAAAAAAAGAAAAAATTATGTTTAAAACAAGTCCTTTGCTAAATTTACGTCTAGAAGAATTCTGTTGGGGGTGTCTGGGTGGCTCAGTCAGTTAAGTATCTGACTCTTGATTTTGGCTCAGGTTATTTCAGTTTGTGAGATCAAGCTCCACATTGGGAGTGCTGACAGCGTGAAGCCTGCTTGGGATTCTCTCTCTCTCTCTCTGCTCTTCTCCTGCTCATGCTCTCTTACTCTCTCTCAAAATAAATAAAATAAACTTAAAAATAGTATCTGGGTGTAAAAATAAAAATACACTGTTGGCTACACTGTTGGCTTCAAATTATAGAAGTTCCTCATTATCCACAGATATTTAAATCTTCTCAAAAGGGGAAACATATCCTAGTAAATACCAAATATCAATTTTCAATAAAAATTAATTTGAGTTTACTTTATTTCAGAGTTAGCAGTTTAGCTGTATTACAATTACATAGTGTTTCTTATAATTAAAAAATTAAGTAGGAATCTTTTTATAAAATAATTTTTTAGCAAAGTAATGTGGTGGCATGATAGACCATTTTTCAATTGACCATTCAAAGGAAAACAGTAAAGAAAGGTATTTTGGCTATGAAGAGCCCCTTTTGTGATGAAGTAAACTTAGTTAATTTAGACCAACTCTTTGACTAATGATAACTAGTGAAACTGGGTTAAAGAGAGATAGAGATTAGATAGATAGATAGATAGATACATACATACATACATACATACATATATACATTTATTGGAGAGTCTTTGAAGAGCCACTAAGGCAGTGAAGAATTGCCTATTCAGTGTGGCTATGAAAAGAAGAAGAAAATGAGGCTCTGGAGGGTGACCCCAGCTGTTGGACACTTTGCTCCTGGGGGTATCTACTAGTACTATTAAAATGCTTCTAAGAGGAAGACCATTTGAGTCATATCTTTGACAACCTTATAGGACTGGGTGGCTAAAAATGAAACTTGAGTAACAGCTAAGTAGGAGATCTGTGATAAACTTCTGCATATTTTTGGTTGAAATTTGGAAGATATATACTTGGAGAAAATGTGTATTGAATGCAAACTGGCACTTTCAGAGACTACAGTCCAACTTCAAATCATATCAAAAATTTACAAATATATCTAATCAAAAATAATCAGGAAGACAGCATGAGAAGAATATATGAATTAAATTCACCAGAAACAAAATATAATAGAAACCTATTTGATGGAGCTCGAGATACTAGAGATGTCAGACCAAGCTTTGAGGTAATTATGTTTACTATATGCAAATAAATAAAAGACTGGAAAACTCTAGAGGGTAGAAATTCTGCAACTGAAAGATTGTAAAACTGAAGCTGATAATTTAATGATAGGATTTAACAACTGAGATGTAGCTGAAGAGAGAATCAGTGACATTGAAGATGGATCAGAAGAAAACATCTTAATGAATCATGGAAGTAAATGAATTAAAAAGAGCAAGAAAGTTGGGTAAGACACATAAAAATTCAGTGAGATGTGCTAATATATTTAGAATTGGAGTCTCAGAAGAGAAAGCATCAGCAGTAATATGCAAATAGATAATGGATAACATTTATCCAATGATAAAACATGAAATTTAAGAAGGTATATGAGATCCAAGCCAATTATTACCAAACTACACTTTACTCATAATCCTAAAAATTTGAAACAATAGTAGTATGTAAAAGAATATAAGAGCACACAACATATTTTTCAAGAAACAACAGTTAGACTGAGAACGGAATCCTTAACAGAAATAATAAACTGTGCACTATTATCTTTATAATGTTAAAACACAATATATACAAAGCTAGAATGCTATACCCAGAAAAACAAAATGATAAACATCTTCAAGAATTCATTTGAAATAAATGTTACCTTCATACAGATAAAAATGAAGAGAATTTTTCCCAACAAGAGGAATTACAAGGAGCAATTTTCAAGTGGAAGGAAAGAATCTCAAATGCAAGATTAGAGTACGGAAAGGAAAGAAGAGCCATAAAGATGGCCAATATCAAGGTGAATTTAAGTAAACATTGACTATATCAACATTAATTACTATATCAAATCATAATGTCTTAGGATATATGTGTATGTCTATATATATCAAAAGAAAGAGAAATATACAATAATTGCATATGGCTGAAATGTAATAGTAGAAATTTAAAATGTTTCAAATACCTTAGATTTTCTTAAGGTAAAAGCACTAAGTAATATTAGACTAAGTAAAGAATAGTGTATTCCTAAAGTATTCACAAAAAAGAATAATAAAAAAAGAAAATAAATGTTACCAACAGAAGAAAACGTAGAACCAAACAAAAACATTGTATATACCCAAAAGAAGCAAACGGTAAGAATAAGAAAAGAAAGAGGAGGGATAAATAGAAAGCAAAGAGAGGACAGATTTTAGCACAACTATACCAATAGTTATAGTACTTACAACCAGACTAAGAGCTCTAATGAAAGGAAAGATAAAAGACAAAAATATAATACACAGTCTACAAAAAAAAAAAAAAAATCTAGGGGCGACTGGGTGGCTCAGTCAGTTAGGCATCCGAGTTCGGGTTGGGTCATGATCTCGCGGTTTGTGGGTTCGAGGCCCGCATCCGGTTCTGTGCTGACAGCTCGGAGCCTGGAACCTGATTCAGATTCTGTGTCTCCCGCTCTCTCTGCCCCTCCCCCACTCATGTCCTGTCTCTCTCTGTCTCAAAAATAAATAAACTAATTTAAAAAAATTCTAATGTATGAGAGTGCAACAAGGTTGAAGTTAAAATTTTGGGAAAGATATAGAATACAAACAAAGGAAATGTTTTAAGTTCCTATCAGTATTACACAAAGTAAACTTTGGTACAAAAAATTCATTATTGAGAATAAAGACAAGCCCATCAACTGGTGAAAGAAACATACCTTATGACAGAGGAATTTCTCTTAGTATTACATATATTTTAAAAAGTCGTACATATATGCACCAAAAGACATAAAATTGTTCATAGCAGTATTTCATAATAGCCAACAACTTAGGAAAACACAAGAGCAGAAGAATGGATATTTAACCGACAGCATATTTGTACACTGAATGTTCTATGGCAATGAAAATGAAAAACTACAGCTAAAACTAGTGACATATCTGAATATTGTTAACCCTTACTGATCCAAAAGATTAAGTCAAGGATAATATATACTGTAAGTTTCCATTTATATGAAATTCAAAAACTAAAGGGTAATAGAAGCAAAACTAAAGGATAGTACTAGAAATTGATATTATTAAGCTCATTCAGAGGAAAGAAATACGAGTAGAAAGAGAATGAGTGGGGCATTATTTCATTTCTTGAACTGACTGATGATTACAGAAGCCTTCCCTCTGTGGTAATTGAACATCTGCAGATGTTTCCTCTATATTCTTCTCCATGTATGTGTCACACATTACATATTTACATAATTACACATAAGAAAGAGTATTATATATGTATATACATGCAAACAAGTATATGTTTATATATGTATATATAATCAGAAATTGGAGTATGAGAAAACATAACTTTATTCTCTCTAATTGAAGTCAACTTATTATCAAGTCCCTATGACAACTGATAGTGGCCAGCACTTGACCTTGACAAATAAAGGTATCTCAGTCTCTTCTTTTTTTAAAATAGCCTATTTTGGGTAGTTGGACTTGATATAACACCAGCTGTCTTCTCTTCTTTGCCCAGATCCCTCCCCTGATGCAGTGGTCAGCATCTCCTCTAACATTGAGCAATTATTTAAAGGATACAATATTTAACAAGCACTAAAATAGTAGAGTTCAAAATATACTATGTGACTGAGTTGGGCCTTTATATAACCTATCCTCATGTACCAGTTTTATTCCCCAAATCACTATTATTTATCTCAAAAGCAGGCTTCATATATATGTTTCCTTTTTGTTGTTTTTGCTTCCTCTGCCTAAAATAATAAACTCTGAGCCTAAATATTCATTAAATGTTTGTTTTATGCTAACCATTATCATATGCTCTTAAGGTAAAGTATTAATATCTCCATCCTGTGTTCGAGGAAACTAAAGTTTAGAGAGATAAATTAAGCTACCCATGGGTTCACAGGTAGAAAACGGCAAAGTTCATATTCAGTGTCTGATTCTATAGCCCAAGTTTCTGTTTACCAAGTCTGTACCATTTCTAAATTAAAAATCATTTTCGATTGCCTTGAAGCTCCATCCAACTCTTCACATTTTTTCTATAACACTATGGCTTTAAAATACTAATAATACATTTCACAGATTATATTTTTAGTATGTGATATTTTTACTATGTATCTGTGTGATGAGATTATTGTCTAAAGCATGTACTGGCAAAGGACGGTCTGAAGACCAAATCCGGCCAGTTGCCTGTTTTCATTTCACTAGAACACAGTCACTCCCCTTAATTTTTATATTATTTGGCTGCTCTAGCACTAAGACAGCAGAGCTGACTATTTGCAACAGACACCACATGACCCACAAAGCTGAAAATCTTTACTCTCTGGCTCTTAATAGAAAAAAAATTGCTAACTCTAATATGAGGATTCCATTATTTTCCAATAATGTGTATTGTATACCCTGAGTTTCCTGGACACCAAAATAAAAAGGAAAACAACAGATTTTCATCATGTCATAAAAGAGAAAAGTAGCAGTTATCATTTTAGAACTTTGCTAAATCTGCCATTTGTTACTTTCAATAGTAAAGTGGAAAATGGTATATGTCAGTCAAAGTCCAGGGACTAAGCAGGAGACAAATACCACATCAGTCATTTACACAGGGAAAAATGAATAGGAGCGATTTTTAACTATTGGAAAGGAATTATGAAAGAACTGTATTGTAGACAGAGGGTGTGGCAGGACTGGGCTGCTTGCAAGTGGTTTATTCTAGGGAATTTTGATCTGAGGATGGAGCTGAAGCTCCCTCACTGAATAATAACAATGGAGAATTGGTGGGGACCCAGTTCTCAGTAGAGAAGAGTCTTCCTGACTCCATCACCTTGTATTTCATTCCTGTGCCCTCTGTTGATGAGGGATTACATTTTCCACCTGGCAAGATCCCCAAGATCCAGCAGGGCAAAAAAGAGTAGATGTGAATCTGAGAAATAGGAAGTGGGTAACTGGCACTTATTGGAATATGAGTTTACAGAATGTACATAAATGTCTCTGATGCAACTTTTTAAAATTGATTCAATTAACATTTGTCATAACATTATATTAGATTCACGGGTGCCTGGGTGGCTCTGTCATTGAGTGCGTCTGATTCTTGATCTTGTCTCAGGTCACAATCACAGGGTTGTGGGATCAAGCCCTGGATCTGGCTCCACGGAGCCTGCTTAAGATTCTCTCTCTCTCTCTCTCTCTCTCTGTCTGTCTCTCTGTCTCTGTCTCTCTCTCTCTGTCTCTCTCTCTCTCCTTCCCTTCCCCACCCTCCTGCCCCTCTCCCCCACTCACTGGCAGGCTCTCTCTCTCTCTCTCTCTCTCTCTCAAAAAACAACAACAAAAAGAGATTATATTAGATTCAGTGAAGGCATTTTTCTTTTTCTTCTTTTAATTTTATTTAAATCCAAGTTAGTTGACATATAGTGTAATAATGATTTCAGGGGTAGAATTTTGTGATTCATCACTTACATATATCACCAAGTGCTCATCACAGCAAGTGCCCTACTTAATGCCCATCACCCATTTAGCCCAACCCCTACCCACATCCACCAGCAACCCTCAGTTTGTTCTCTATATTTAAGAGTCTCTTATGGTTTGCCTCCCTTTCTGTTTTTATCTTATTTTTCCTTCCCTTTCCCTGTGTTCATCTGTTGTGTTTCTTAAATTTCACATGAGTGAAATCATATATTTATCTTTCTCTGACTGACTTATTTCTCTTACATTCCAGTTCCTCCCACATTGTTGCAAATGGTAAGATTTCATTCTTTTTTCATTGCCAGATTATTGCATTGTGTGTATATATATGTACACACACACACACACATATATATATACACACCACATCTTTATCCATTCATCAGTGGATGGGCATTTGGGCTCTTTTCATAATTTGGCTATTATTGATAGTGCTGCTATAAATATTGGGATGCATGTTCCCCTTCAAATAAACATTTTTGTATCCCTTAGATAAATACCTACTGGTTCAATTGTTGGGTTGTAGGGTAGCTCTAGTTTTAATGTTATGATAACAGAATCCCTGCTACTAATAGAATACTGTCTAGAAGATACAGAAGAGTGAGTTGTAAGCATGTTGTTTACACTAAATATTGTTTTAATTATAGATCAATTTTCTCTAGAGAAAAATAGCCTGAAAGAAGAAATTAAAAGTGGGGTCTAGCTGGTGTTAACACAACAATACCAAATGATGCTCTCTGTTCGGTTTTTACCCAATGTTGTGAGTACTTCCAGGTGCCTTCAAACTCTACCAACTTATCTCTCTGTGTCCCCAAAAGATAGCATACATTTGTTCACAAATTATTCCTCTCCGTGTTATCTGCCATTTTTCTCCTCTATTTCTCTAGACCAAGGGAAAGAAAATGGCTGTTGAATATGCTGAAATCACCATTAAGCCACAGAGATGCCCCAGTGCCCAGGCTAAAATTGCTGGTGCCCATGCAGAAGACAGCATGAGACCTATGTTGTTGTTAGAGTTACCAATATATGTGAAAGCATTACATCTTCCCCCGCTTTTTTTCTGGTCCATTGCTGGACAGTGTTGCCTACTTAGACTACCATGTGCACCATCACCATGGCTTGCATAAACCAAGTATCTTTAACAGAAAGTTAGAGACTCACATTTTTTCTCCTCTCATTAGGACTCAAGGGCATACCCACAAGAGAAGGGCTAAAGAAAAATCCCCCCCTTCTGGTGACAAATGAACATTTTTTATGAGAATGTATTATTTTATGCATCTTAACTCACTCTGCTACAGAGTGCTTTCCCATAAAGTTCTTTGGCTTTTCATGCCAAAGAATTTCAGATAAATCCCTGCTGTTGAACTTCCAGACATGTCCCAAACATATCTATATCCTAGAGTTACAGTTTATCCTGAAATCTGTAAATCCCTAAGACATAAAAATGAAGTTTGTTTTTCCACCCCAAAAATAGAGATTTAATATTACATTATGTGAATTCTGCTGATATCCTACAAACACTAATCTTCTGTGTTTCTCTCTCCCTCTAGTTCATGAATTTCTCAAAAGCAGAATTTTTATTCTGATTTTCAAATCATTTTCATACTTAATGCTTAGCACAAATAGGAATTAATACACCTTTGCTGTTCAAGTTTGCATGGAAATGAAGTGAGTTAACAAATCAAGTGAAAATCCAACACTGTTGTCTCCATATTATTAAGATTAATTGTTTTGGCTCAGTTCACATGAAATAATCAAGATTAGTTGCTGATTCTCACTTGCTTTTCATATATCAACATGTTAAAAAAAATAGAAAAGATCATCATAAGTAATATGTGTGAAAATATTTCCTTGAGCAATTATACTTGCAAGATTTTTCCACTTTTACACCAAGATTTGGTAGTTGATGGAACAAGGAGGGCCAGCAGTAGCCGTTGCTAATGGTAACATATCCTGAGGACAAACAGGACGGAAATCCTGGGAAGTAGCATGGAGAAAACTGTAGATTTACAGGGAGAATATCAAAGTAAAAATAGAATAATTTAGAAATCACCATCTTTCTTTGAGTAGATATCCTGGCAGTCATAATCCCCAAACAGAAGCTAGTTGAGCCAAGACTTCCTTTGAAACCACTTCTATTTCATGGAAACTAATTTTTAAAATGCTCAGTGGTTTAGAAACATGAAGAGTCAGTTTACAAATCATCATCCACTTCATGAAAAGAAAAAGAAAAAGAAATCATCAGGAACCCAGATTTAAAAACCATATAACAGAGCTAAACATGAAGTCATGTGACAAATTAGAGGGACACCGGAGTAACTTCAACACAGTCAAATCATCAGCCTTCAGTCCTCATAGTGATTATGCTCTCAGCTTACATACATCTCTGCATTACTGTGGCATTCTAATAACATCTGTTAAAAATCCTGACATGTTGGTAATGTGAGGAGAGAACATCCTTCAGTGTACCTATGCCAATAAGCAAATGTCTGTTCTAGTTACTGAGGTTTTTAGTCTTTCTGACTATATATAGCTCATACTTCTCTAATCTCTGTACTTCAGAGTCGAGTATATTTAAGAGCTCAATGAAAATAAGCAAGTTGTGATTATTAACTAGTTCATACGTTGGGTAAAAACCCATCTCTGTGATAAAATGCTCTGCGAATAGGCATGCGCTGAATGTGTGTTAAATATGGACTTGCTGTATTAAATGCATTTTAAATAGGAACCAATGATCTTGTTATTAGTATTAGTATTTTTTAAATTTTCTATTTCTAAGATTAAGATTATACCCCCCAGTTTTTATATATTCTGGCCCCAATTTAATACTTTTCCTAGAACATGCACTTTAATCCACAAATGGTTTTGCACGTAGTGTTCCCTCATCATTTAGTACTCTCACACATCCCTCAAATCTTTACTCAAATATCTCCTACTTTGTGAAACTTTTCTCTGAACCCCCAGGCAGAGGCAATGAGGTTCCTTCCTTCCTGTATATTCTCACAGTACAGGGTACAGCAGCCATGGAACTTATTTTTCAACCTCCTGTCTCAAAATGAGTTTCCCAAGCACAGGAGTGTCATGTCTCGCCTCTTTATGTCTCTATTGTTTTGCCCAGGTCTGGAGCATAACTGAGAAAAATTGTACTTTGTTAAATGAAGCAAACTGCCTTCTGGATCTTCTCTGCTCTTAACACCTTTCCCAGTACATATGCATATTTTCATGCTTCAGTCACAGNTCAGTCTGCGTGGCCCGTCTCTTGGCTGAGACAGAAGAGTTTCCCAGATATACAACATAGTGACCTGTTCTCTGTTGTGCCTTAAGGGGCTCCTGAGACTTTCCTCAACTGCCAGAACTTCTGCCATCAGAGTGTCTTCATTTCCATTACTATCCATTCTTATTTTATTTTATTTTTAAAATTTTTTAATATTTTATTTATTTCTGAGAGAGAGAGAGAGAGACAGCATGAGCAGGGGACAGTTAGAGATAGAGGGAAATACAGAATCTGAAACAGGCTCCAGGCTCTGAGCTAGCTGCCAGCACAGAGCCCGACGTGGGGCTCAAACCCACAAACCATGAGATCATGACCTGAGCCAAGTCAGACGCTTAACGAACTGAGACACCCACGTGCTGCCATTTTATTATTTTTTTTTAATGTTTATTTATTATTGAGACAGAGAGAAAAAGAACATGAGTGGGGGACGGGCAGAGAGAGAGAGAGAAAGACACAGAATTTGAAGCAGACTCCAGGCTCTGAGCTGTCAGCACAGAGCCGGACGTGGGGCTTGAACCCACAAACTGTGAGATCATGACCAGAGCTGAAGTCGGACACTTAACTGACTGAGCCACCCAGGCACCTCTGCCCATTCCTATTTCAACTTGAAAACACTTGCGTAAAAGATCTACCACTAATTTCTCTACATGTTAGCGTGGTGCTACTCTCCAATGTGCAAATGATCTGAGAATGAGAGAACAATCTGCTCGAGGTTCAACACGACCTCTACTCTTGGATATGTGATTTGGAGCCTACTAGTTAACTTCAGTTTCTTTCAAGTTCTAAAGTGAAAAATTGTAATAATTATGGTAACCACCCCAACATATTGCTATTTTATAAAATTCAATTGAAAGTGAAACTATGATGATAGTCAACATTTACTGAATATATATAAGCATTTGCTTTCCATACATTACATACATATAACTTAGCTAATATGGATTTTCATCAAGTTTAATAAGGTTGTTAAGATATAAACCATCAATAAGCTCTCCAAAAGGAACTGGTATGTTTAACAAAAAAAAAAAAAAAAAGAAAGAAAAAAATCTAAGAATATTTTAGCAAATAATCAAAAAGAGCTCATGAGATGGAACCTCCAAAGAGACCATATAATACTGATAGAGCTAAAACAAAGTGGCAGCTCAGTTAAGGGAAACATACCACTACCCAACACAAATCGGGAATCAAGCTAGACCTCTGTGCTGGGGGCAAAGGTGGTAACACACAGCTATTACTGTCAAGGACCTTACAGTCCAATCAATGTGAGGATCAGAGATGCAGTCAAGTTTTCAGTTAATAGTGAAAGGAAGGGTACTTGCATTATGAAATGGCACAGAAAGAAAGAACTAAGCCAACTGGAGAGATTAGGAAAGGACTTACAGAAGAGATAGCATTTTGTGGTCTTTGGAAACGTAACGTAATCATGTACTATTTAGAAATATCACTTTGAGTATCTAGTATACTTGGAAAATATTGAGATGCTTTATTCTAGTTAATGTGTATCCAAAAGACTTGTCTCCCCAAAAAATGGAATTTAAATTCTAAGCAAACTTAAGGTATTATTGTGTGATGAACACACATTAATTATAAGAACTTAAACAATAAGATAAAATACTGGTTTATAGTTAATTTATCTAAAAACGTATGTCCCAGAAAGCACTGAAAACTATAAAGATACAAATTTAGCTCATGTTGTGCACTTCTTCCTGAAATTCAACCTCATTGAGAATACAAGGCAAACATACTTAGTTCCTCTTTTAATAAGATCTGTGCAATAGGAAATGAGGCCAGTGTCTTTGAAAATAAGTTAATTATGGAATTAAATGAAATTCCATCATCTTAAATAATTGAATTCTATCATTCTAATTTAATATTTAGTGAATAAGTTACATCTTTCACACCAATTCTATGGATATTTCTCTTTCTAATCACCATCCCCCTACTTTCTCCACATATCTTACTCCATCTGAGTAAAGAAAAATAATATTTTCTATCCTTCATCAGATGGAGTTTGAATGAAAGACAATTCCAGTTAGGACATGTTCCATAGCACTGAAATAGAGCACAGAAGTAGGGACCTCTTACTCTGATAACTTGAAAATAGAGAACAGACCCCAGAAGCTATGCCTCAAAGATTAAAATCCAACAGCAATTAAAAAATCAAATAGTCAAACTAAATAATGAGGTGACCATTGGAAGTCAGTAATAAAACCAGTTGGTTTGAGAAACCAGAAAAACCAAGCATAAAATGTCATGGAGCAGCAAAAAGGAAGTGATCTAGAAACATTTCTGAAATGAAGTAAGGATGACTCTGGTAAGACAAACACAAGACAGGGTGGGCTTTGAGCCAGAAACAGGTTCAGAACCTGAAAAAGAAAGAGTAGTCATCCATTTATACAAGAAGGTAGGAACAGTACATACCAGAAATGAAGCCATGCAATTTTAATTTTAGCTTCCATATACTAGCTACGGGTCTGTCACAGGGTGCCTAGATATAAATCTCTTCTAGTAGCAAAGACAAACCTATCTGAAGAGAAACACTTGGAAAATCAAGTTTTCTCTCTCCCCCAATAATAGTTTGTTGATAAGGAGGAGAAAATGAGGCTTTTGAGAAAATGAAAGCTAATTTTTAAAGATGGTCTAAATCAGATGAGGTGATTATAGAATTGTACTGCTTTTCCTCTTTAACTCATTTGTAATGGTCTTGAATGTAAGTACAAAGTTTTCTACTATGCATCCAGAATCAATATTTTTAAATCCATTTTAAGAAATACTGAGTTAAATGAATCCGTTTTTGCTTGTGTTTACAAATGGATAGAGCTTTAATTTTAAGACATTAGATCTAGAGAAAGTATTTCCAACAGAATCTTAGTTCAGAGTAGTTTAGTCAAATAGCCTTGCGTCCTAAATCCTTGGTTCTATAAGGATCTTTCTCCTGGGGATCTGGAATTCTTTGGACTAAGTAATAATGCTGGCCCAGAATCTATAGCCCTATATCTGATTTTTCTGTCCTTAATCACCTAGCCCTTGGGGCACCTGGGTGGCTCAGTTGGTTAAGTGTCTGACTTTGGCTCAGGTCTTGATCTCACAATTCATGGATTCAAGCCCTGTGTCGTGCTCTGAGCTAACAGTTCAGAGTCTGAAACCTGCTTCAGATTCTGTGTGTGTGGTCTCTCTCTCTCTCTCTTGGTGTTCCCTCCCCTGTTCATGATCTGTCTCTCTCTGTCTCTCAAAAGTACACATTAAAAGAAAAAAAAGTCACCCAGTTCTGCTTCTAAAAAGAGGTTTTTAAAAAGATACCTGTAGTTAGTATAACCTCTTCCATGTACTTTTTCTGAATTTTCCCGAATACTCCCTTTACCCCAGCAGGTTTCTGGGTAACAAAGAAAAGCAAGAATGAAAAGGTAGGTGCATAATTCTAGATAACTAGTTCTAATGAAAAGGGTGAATAACTGGGTATTGTGTATATGTGATGAGTCATTAAATTCTACTCCTGAATCCCACAATACCCTGTATGTTAACTAACTTGAATTTAAATAAAAAATTGAAAAAAAAGAAAAAGAAGAGTGTGATTAGAAGTTACTTATATTCAGGAAGCATATCATGTGTATTTAGAAATGTGAGCTCTGAACACATCAGGTGTAAATCCCACCTCTACCACTTCCTATCTGGGTGACCTCTCATAAGTCATGTAAGCACTTCCTGTCAAAGGTAGTTCTTTTTAAGCTTATGGCAAATAATGATACTCGTCTCTTAGCATTACTGTGAAGATTAAACAAGAGTGCTGGCTCTCAGGAAGTACCAAATAAACGTTGGTGGTTATTATTGTTAGTATTAGATCCCATATCTGGGTAACATGGAAGTGAATGGGCTAGTGTTTGTTCCCGTTTCCTTTACCTTAGCCTAAATATCACCCTTACTCATAGGAATGGAGGCTCATGAAGTTGCTTAGATCAGATCATCATAAATAATAAGTAATTAAATAGGAATCTTTTCCTCCATGAGACAAAGTTAAATAAATCATAATTATTCAATAACATTACGCCAAAGGAGCCATGAATAAAACAATTAAGGGAAACACTTTATTGGGAGTTTTGTTGCTTAACGAACTCAGAATCTTTGAAAAGTGTTTTAAAACTTAATAAATGAAGAACTAGCTGCTCTATCCTTTATAATTTTTAATGAAGCAATTAAGTATTCTAATATAGTACTATTTGAACTTTAATGCTTCTCCTTTTCAGCAATTTTTTAGTTCATCTCTTTTATACAATAATGAAATCTTTTTCCAATAATTTAATGCACTTTTGTTTCATGCTAGATCTTACACATGAGCGAAAAATTTACACAAATGACAGTGCCCCACTGCTGCTCAGTGACGACTGGATGAAACTCAAGTGTAGTGGGGCAGACGGGGAAGAGGTAACTGTGCTCACATCCACAGACCTTTCATTTGTCAGCTCTGCACCACATTAAACCCCACCTTCACATTCAACTTCATATTACCATACCCACATTCATAATTAGATTCCTGGTCAAAGTATACATTTTAATGAGATGTGTCTGGTGCTGCTTCAGTTTGGCAGGTCAGTGAATTCTAGTAACTTGGCAGACAAGGGAGTGGAGAGTTCATTTCAGGTAATGAGCAGATCACTATAAATGCTGACACAAAGACTCAATGTGAACTGGAAGAAACAGCATTCTTTTTTATTCTAAGAAATCTAGAGGTACAGGCTAAGCATGTGCGATTCCTATTCGGGGAAATACTTCATGGTGATCATCCTATGTGAGATCATTTTAAGCCTGGACTTTGATTTATAGGTTGCCACCAGCATCCATGGAGGCTGAAAGATGTGAATCTTGGATGTAAAAAAAGTTACTTTTGTCCATTTATGGTTTTAATTGTGGACTTTCAAGTCCCCTTCTAATCTTGGCCTGTGGATAGTAAGATACTTCTTTATTCAAAAAACATGTGTTCACATACTTAATGTTAGGGTGAGATCTGTCAGCCACTCTTCAAGCACCCGGGCAACAAAAATAATATGACAGAAGGTAAATCTCTCAAATCGTGTTTAAACTATGCTTCCATAAAACTTTTTTTTACACCATTTGTATAGTACCAATCATATTGAAATGCCATTGTTTTAAAAATTAACCTCTTCTTTGCAAGACCTTAAGTTACTTGAGGACACGGATTATCTTTTATACACTCTTTTTCCTGCACTGTGATTTTTTTCGGGACCTGATATGCAAAAGATGCTCAGGAAATATTTATGGAAGTGAAATCGGCAACAAATGTAGTTACTGTAGACACATTGTCAAATAAGCGGTTGTCTGACTTAGTAAATCAGAGACGGGAAGACTGGAAAAGGACTTTGGGGATCATTTGAATAAGCTCCTTATTTCACAGATCAAGAACCAGAAACCCAAAAATATGACCGTTGTTGAAACCAGCTTCAGACAACAGAAATCCAGATCTCAATTCCAGATCCCAATTACACCTGTTCACGGAGGAACAAATGGCTCCAGGGGGTCGCTCTTCCCAAGAGTATCTTACCTCTAATTTGCAAAGGGAAACACTGCAGGATACTTCTAAATTAAATCAGGCCTGCCAGCCAGAAGTCCAGTTTTGCAGAAGGCTGTGTGGCATGAAGATTCTGCATGAAAAAAAAGGCAACTTGCTTGCCTCTGCTAAGTATCTATTCACCTCTACCACACAAAGTGGTAGAAACATTGAAAGTGCTAGTGTGTGTGCTTGTGTGTTTAAGAGACAGAATAGCAAGAAAGAGCAAGCTTTAAATAAAGAAATTACCAAAGAAATTATATTATTTATATGAAAACATAAAAAATAAATATAATAGCATTTAAACATAAGTATTGACTTACTAAAAAAAAGTAGAAAGGAAAACATTATCTTTACTAATGACCAACTAATTTTTATGATGAAAACCTATTGCTGTTCCAGCTAAAATCGACACCTGTCCCGTCTCAACATAGTCCATTCTTTCTATCAATAAATACTAATGGCTAAGCATCAGGCCTCTGAACCAAAATAAATCTATTGACTAATTTCTGTATGCCTCAGTTCTCCTATTTTCAAAATGAATACAATAGAAGAACTTACCTCATAGGATTATTGTGATGTTTAAATAAACTGGCATATCTAAAACACCTTAAAGCAGTTACATGGTTCATAGTATGTGCTCAATAAATGTTAAATATATATTTATTACATATTTTATCAATACATGTGTATAAAATACATTTTTTAAAAATTTTCAATTCCCAATCATTGAGTTATGAATCCCTAAATATGCTTCAATACTTCAGGTTAGAAGTAACCTGAAACTGGAAAGAAAATTTAGAGTTTAAAATAAACTAGCAAATCGCTGGTAAGTCCTTCAGTCCTTCTTTCCTTGATTTGACTTCAAACAGAGCAAACTAAGCTCAAACCTTGTTTCTGCTTCAGAAAACAATAAATTAAAAGGCTTATAATTCTAGAATGTTTCATCTTTGAGTAAATCACTATTTGCAATAACCAGAGCTAATAATCGATGAAATGAGTAAAATCTGACCAGAACTTATATTCCTACCTACACCTGTCCACCCCCATTTGAAATGAAAATATTTACAATTTCATGAGCAAAAGTTGTGTAATAAGAACTAATTCTGAAGCAAGAAAGAGAAATGATCATTTACATATATGTTTTATTCACCCAGTGCAGTTGTTTAGGCAACAGGATATAAACTGACTATGTGGCAGATAGGACTATTATCAGATGAAAATTTACTTTGATTTGCTCAATATGTCTGGCAGTCACACTAGAGATGTGTTTTATATTTTAAAACTTTTGTATGTATGAACTTTGATCAATATATGAAAGATAATCTAAACAGGCCTTTCTCTTATCTACTTGAACATATTTTCATTTTTGTTTATAGAATCACAAAGCTTAGAAGGACCTTACAAATTTCCTAATCTCACCCCCTTCTTGATGGATAATCCTTTCTTCTTCAGCACACCTGATATTTCCAATTTTTCCCAAGTAGCTTTTGGTATGGAGGCTAACTGTTCTTTGAGAGGAATGTTTTGTTGTCGAAAAGTATTAAATAAAAATATTACTGATAAACAATCCTTTTCTTCCTGTTGAATTCAAATCTCTCTCTCTCTCTCTTTGTAATTTATTACCCAGGATAATGATTAGGATTTCTTATAGATTTATTTTTCCTTCAAATTCAATATATCCATAGTTCTAATAGTCCTTAGATTAACTGTTATCCATACCCCACCCTGTGCTGCCCCAACCCCCTCCCATTGGTGAAACTCTAGTCTGTCTGTATCTCTTTTGAAGAATGATGCAATGTTACCGACATAGCATAGGACTATTACCCCCATCCTTTGGATATCATATCCATGTTTCAAAGTTTTGTTAGCATTTTTAGGCATCTCTTTCACAGTGTTTATTTGTCCTGGATGTGTTTACTCAGGGTAAAGACTTGCTTTACTAGATGCTTAGAGAATTGAATCACCTTGTTAGTGGCATTTCCTACTTATTTGAGAGATCTTAGTGTACTTACCTTAGGTCCCCAGGCATATTGAACAAAATTTATTTACCTTGATATGCCCGAGAATCCTTTCCAGTGTAAGTTCATGGAGACAAGTTTAAGGGATGCATAATTCACAGAGACATTTACTTCTCCCCCGTGATAGAAGTTGATGGCCTAAATAGATGCATATCGGGAAAGGCAGAGATACCCAGAGCTGCCAAGTTTACCTCTCAGTCTCTCTGGTATAGTGCGGTGGAAAACAGTCTTGAGTAGGGTTTAGAGAAAAGGTTTGGGGATAGTCTTTCATCCACTTAAGTCCCAGCTCTCTCGTTTATACCTGCATGACTTTGAACATATTCCAAACCTGGTTTTCCCATGATTTAATTTTGGATAATACTTACCTTGTAGATTGTTTTTAGGATGACACAGAGAGACAGTACAGTGAAGTTGCTAAAAACATAAACTTTAACATCAGAAAAATTTGACAAAAATTTGAAATGTTGGCTTTACTATTAACCAGTTTGTTGACTTTGGCTAAGTTTTGATTTCTTCTTCTGTAAAATGAGGATAATCACAATCTCCCTTCACTGCATAGAAGTGAGAATTTAATAGCAATGCTGTCACTTGGTAAGTTTTCAATCAATTATGTTGATTTTTATAAGGACTATGAAAGCATAGTACAATACCTGTATCAAAGAAAGTGATCAATAAATGGTTATTCTTATTGTTCAGTGCCCACCCCTATAATTTCCTATAATTTTAACTTTAGACAAATAATTCCTGACTCAGCATGAGAGAGAACACATTTGAAATGATGTTGTTGGAAAACTTTCGAGTATCAGATGATCCATTAGGGAAAGAAACCCTTATAAAAATAGTGCAAATAAGCTAAAATAGGAGGCTTGAATTCTTTATAGCATAATATGGAGACCATCCTGGAGTTACTTGCATTTCAATTTCATCTTCCCCATTAAAATATAGGCTCCTTGAGACCAGAGTCAGGACTTCCATAGACCCAGCAAATTTCTTGCATATTAAAGGAACATGCAATTATAATTCTTTAAACTTGTATAAGTTTATATATCTGTATCTATCTGTAACTGTATAATTCTCTAAACAGTTTTTTCATCTGTATAATGGTGTTAATAATAATTGTTCTGTTATCTAAGAGTACTGTTGTATCCACAAGAGAAGTTACTATAGCAGTAATATCAATTACATAAAGACTTGTCAATTTTGAAGTGCTATATGCTGACAGATCATTACATCACTCCATGTTCAGACACCATGTGTGCGTGTGCATGAGAGAGACGGAGAGAGAGAATTAAGAATATACACAGCAGTTTGTTTTCTAGTGTGGCTTCTGGTGTCCCAGCATTTCCGTGTCCTTAAATTGGTAAAGTCAGTGACTTCAACTGTTAGGATTTAGCAGACAGAATCCTGTAGTTAATGTAACCAGTAGGGGTGATCTTAATGGGGAGAGAGTGCAATGGGCAGTAGTATCAAACGGCAGAGGTATTCCATCAGGCTCAGCAAATGGTGTGGCTGTAAAAACAGTTTCTGAAATACAGCCAACAAGACTCTAGCCCTATAAAATAAAGGCAGAAGCTAATGGGCTTTGTCTCAGTGGGGATTCTAGTTTGTTGTAAAAAGCTTCATCATAGCAAGCACATAGGTGCAATGTGCCCTAGACATGGAATCCATCAAAAATCTATACAATCCAGAGGGACATGAGGACTTTCCTAGAGTCTGGAGGCAGGGTTCAGTCCTCTGACCCGGAAGATTGGATGAAATAGAAATGTAGTTTTCTGGAGTTCACTTCAGGATAAATACAGATGAAAATAGGAGGCTTGTAAATGCAGTTCTCACACCTCTGAATTTCATTCGAGGGATGATTTATATCAATGAAAAATGCAATAGAAGAGGAAGAACCAGTTAAGAGAACATGCTTTGCATATATCAAATAAATCTGTTTTCTTGTTTACAAAATTAGGATGATAAGAAAATCTTGTCAAAAATAAATAGAAATGATATTCTTATACTACATAACAAAAAAAGTAAGGAGGAAGACCTGTGTTTGTGCCTAGCTTATAGGAAGCTGGGTGACAATGTCACTTTCACAAAATCATGCAAAACTAGAACTTTTTAGAGCACAGCAGGGAGCTGAGGTCAATAGACAATCAGGGATAGAAATTTCAAATGGTGGCAGCCCTTCTGAGGGGAGAAAGGGCACAAAAATTGTTTGACCTTGGGTAGAGCACATAAGGAAGAGGAGGCCATCATTAAAATGGTTACAAAAGAAAAGAGTTGATATTTAAATAATATTTTTAAGCAAATCTATAGGCTACATGAGAATTTAGATTTCCTCAAAGCTCAAGACATAAGTGAAATTCTTATTTATTTGCTAGGCCTATGACATACTAAAACACAAACAATAGCAGACACTGGACTCAGCACGGAAAATAGTAAATGAATTTGAAGCTTAATCAATGGAAACTATTCTTACTGAAATACAGAAAAGAAAAAGAGTTTAGAGGCACCTGAGTGGCTCAGTAGGTTAAGGGTCCAACTCTTAATTTTGGCTCAGGTCATGATTTCATTGTTCATGAGATCGACCCCCCACATTGGGCTCTTTGCTGACAGAGTGGAGCCTGCTTGGAATTCTCTCTCTCCCTCTCTCTCTATCTCTCCCCCATTTGCATATGTTCTCTCTCTCTCTCTCTCTTTCTCTCTCTCTCTCTCAATAAATAAATACACATTTTTTAAAAAAAGTTTTAAATAATCAGACCTTCCAAAAGATAGGGGACAGTGTCAAATGATCTAATATCTATGTAATTAGAATAACAGAAGAAAAAAAGCAAGAGGGGACAAAAGAAATACTTGAAAAGTAAATGGCCTATTTCCCCCTAAATTAATGAAAGAAAACAACCAAGAAACTCAGAGACCTTCAGGATAAATATAAATAAAAATATAATTAAACACATCATAGACAAGCAGATGATAGCAGACTACCCATCAGACCCTATACAATCCAAAAAAAAAGAACATGGACTTTAAAATACAGAAAGAAAAGCTACCACCTCAGAATTCTATCATGCCCAGCAATAACATTTAAAAATAAAGGTGAATCAGGGGTGCCTAGGTGGCTCTCTCGGTTGGGTGTCCAACTTCTGCTCAGGTCATGATCTCTGGGTTTGTGGGTTCCAGCCCCGCGTCAGGCTCTGTGCTGACAGCCCAGAGCCTGGAGCCCACTTTGGATTCTTTGCCTCTCTCTCTCTGCTCTGCTCGTGCTCTGTCTCTCTGTGTCTCTCAAAAATAAATAAATGTTTAAAACATTTTTTTGAAAAAATAAAGATGAATTAAACACTTTCTTGGATAAAACCCTGTAAGAAATATTAAATGAAATTCTTCGAACAGAAGGAAAATACTACTTCATGGAACTGGAACTGTAAATTCACACACCCAACACAGCATCAGTCATGGTAAATGCAGTCAATATGAATTTTTAAATATTTTTAAAATCATTAAAAATAATCTACTGTGTAAAACAAAAATATAAAAAATTGGGTTTATAGCAGATAAAATTAAAATGTATGACAGTAAAATTATAAAGGATGAGATGGACAAAGTGGAAGGAATTGTGGGAAGATTATTACGTTATGAATGAAGTAGAAAAATATTTGGAGGAATTCTGTAGCAACATCATGCCATATATTGTAGACCTGTAGCAACAACATAAAAAATAAAAAAGACATATAAATAATCATCTAAAATAAGGCAAAATGAGAGCATATGGGGAACAGAGAACAGGATGAGACAAAAGAAAACAATTTTTAAGACTGTAGTCTTAAATATATCAATCATTGCATTAAATACAATGGTCAAAACAGACCAGTCGAAATTTAGAGATTGTCAGTGTCAGATGGCTTCGAGTGACTGAATGTAAAAGGATGTGGAGAAAAGATACACCATGCCATCAATAATCAAAATAAAGCTATAGTGAATTTTTTATGTCAAAGTAAACTTCAAAACAAATATTTTTAATAGGGATTAAAAAATAAATTGCATAATGATAAAGACTTATAAAAAGCCCTAACATTCATAAGGCAAAAGCTGATAGAACTGAAAGCAGAAATAGAGAAATTTTGGAGACATTGACAATCCTTCCTCAGGAACTGGGAGGACAAGCAGACAAAAATCATTAAAATATAGCTTTGAACATTATCAGCCAACTTAGCTGAGGCTTATAGGATATTCCACCCCGTAATAATACTGGGTGGAATAATATGGTTTTAAATTTTTAAAAAATGTTTATTTATTTATTTTGAGACAGAAAGAGTGGAGGAAGGGCAGAGAGAGAATCCCAAGGAGGCTCCACAGTGTCAGTTCAGAGCCTGATGTGGGGCTTGATCCCATGAACCATGAGATTATGACCTGAGCCAAAATCAAAAGTCAGATGCTTAATGAATGAGCCACCTATGCACCCCCACATTCTTTGTAAAATACACATGAAACCTCACCAATGCAGACAACTATATTATGCGCCATAAGACAAATCTTGACAAATTTATAGGCATTGAAATAATACAAAATATGTTTCCTTAATACGAAACAATCAATGAATAACCAAAACAATATGGAAAAAAATCACCAAATGTTTGGATATTAAATGACATATATTCTAAATAAACAGTAGTCAAAACTTTTAAAGGGAAATAGAAAATATTACACATTAAATAAAACACAAAAACAGACCATATAAAAATGTATAGGATATAACTAAAGCAGTGCTTAGAAGGAAAATATATTGCACTACATAACTACATTAGAAAAAAAGAAGTATCTATAATCAATAATCTAAGCATCCATATTAAGAACATTGAAAAAGATGAAGAAATTAAACACAAATCAGGAGAAAGGAAGAAAACAATATGAAGTAGCAGTCATTAAAATAAAATGACCACCACACCTGAGTGGCTCAGTCCTTTGAGTGTCTGACTTCTGCTCAGCTCATGGTCTCACAGTTCAGCTTGAGCCCTGCGTAGAGCTCTGTGCTGACAGCTCAGAGCATGGAGCCTGCTTCAGATTCTGTGTCTCCCTCTCTCCCTGCCCCTCCCTCACTCATGCTCTCTCTCTCTCTCTCTGTCTCTCTCTGTCTCTCTCTCTCTCTCAAAAAAATAAAATGAACATTAAAACTTTTTAGGATAAATAAATAAATGACAAAATGACCAAATGCTGATTGTTTGAATAGATAAATAAAATGTATAGAATTTTAGAATGACTAATTAATAAAAAAAGACTGAAGAAAAAGAACACCAGAATTAAATAACTTTAATACTTTAATGAAATGGATATTTATATTAAAGATGAAAGCCGTGAGAGTATACTCAGGAAAATTAGCTAGAATGATTAGCCTTGTATATGTTAAAGAACTTGAACTTGTAGTTAAAAACCTTCCCACACAGGCAACTCATTGAACAGATGACCCCACTTGGTGAATTCAGTGAAACATTTTAGGAGCAAATGACATTACAAATTCCACACCAACTCTTCTGGAAAATAGATGTGGATTGTTATTGACTGAATACCTGTGTCCCTGCAAAATTCATGTATCGAATGAAATCCTAACTCCCCAATGTGATGTTAATCAGAGGTGGAGTCTTTGGGAGGTGATTAGGTCATGAAGGTGGAGCTCCCATGAGTGGGAATATTGCCCCTTATCAAACACGTTCCAGAGAGATCTCTGACTCTCCCTGCCATATGAGGACACGTTAAGAAGACCACAATTTATGAACCAGAAATTAGGTACCCACCAGAAAACAGTCTGCAGACGCCATGATCTTGGACTTTCCAGAACATGAGAACTACATGTTTGTTGGTTAAGCCAGCCAGTCTATGGTATTTGAATTACAGCAGTCTCAATGGACTAAGGCAAGTATGTAGTTCTTCCTGATCATTTTATGAGACCAGCATAATAAACATGTTACCAAAACCTGAAATATATATTTTAAAGAGATAAAGGGCCTATATATCCCTCATTAACAAAGATACTTAAAAAGTTGCATCACTTCAAATCCAGCAATATAGAAAAGGATACTATGTCATGATCAAGTGGAATTTATGTTAGGAGGGCAAGGTTATAATCCACTAGGGAGTGAATGGTTGCAGGTGAGTAAAATTGGCAAAGAGGGTCGAGAGGTACAATCTTCTAGCTATAAAATAAATAAGTTATGGAGGTGAATGCAAAGC
>NW_027528417.1:11302009-11319253 GCF_008692635.1 Crocuta crocuta | reverse complement strand
ATGGCGGTGGAATGCACAGCTAATAGACTCTACTGCATATTTGTAAGTTGCCAAGAGAGTAAAACTTGAAAGTTCTCATCACAAGAAAAAAAATTATGATTGTGTATGGAGATCAATGGACACTATTGCATGATCATTTCATGGTGTACACAAACACCGAATCATTACATACTTGAAACTAATATTATATGTCAATTATACCTCAACAAAAAAATTAGAAATACATTTAACAAAATATATACAAGATTTATATGCTTTATAAAACAAAAAAATGTTAAGAACAATAAAATAAGTAAAAGGGAAGTATACTCTGTTTACAGATCAAAAGATTTAATACTGTTAGGATGTCACATTTCTGCAAATTGATCTATAAATTCAGTGAAATCCTAATAAAATCCCAGCAAGCTTTCTTGTATACATTGATAAGCTGATCCTAAATTTTTTTATATCAATGTAAGAGACCTAGAATAGCTGAAAGGATTTTGAAAAACTGAAAGTAAGCAAAGGAGAAAATGTTTTTTCAAACTTGGCTGAGAGAATGATTTCTCAGGACACAAAAAGCATGATCCATTTTAAAAATGGATGATTGGACTTAATCAAATTAAAAACCCTCTGTGAAAGACTATGTTATGCAAATGAAAAGAGAAGTCACAGAGTGGAAAAAAATTGCAAACACAACTCTTATAAAATTCTTGTGCCCAGGTATATGAGGACTCTCACAACTGAATATTGAGCAAAATTTTGAACAGATACTTCACCAAAAATATATGAATGGGAAGTAAATACATGCAATATTTTCAACATCATTAGTCATTAGGAAAATACAAATTACAATACAGTGAGAGAGGTGCCTGGGTGGCTCAGTAGGATAAGCATTCGACTCTTGATTTCGGCTCAGGTCACAATCTCACGTTCAGGTCATGATCTCACACTTCATGAGTTCTATCCCCACGTGGGGATCTGTGCTGACAGCATGGAGCCTGCTTGAGATTTGCTGTCTCTCTTTCTCTCTGCCTCTCTCTCAAAAATAAATAAACATTAAAAAAAATAAATTACAGTGAGATACCAGTACACATTTATTAGAATGGCTAAATTTTTGAAAACAGCAATGAATGTCAAAAGCTAGAAAGGATGCTGAGCAACTGGAAGCCTCATACATATCTGATAAGAATACAAAATGGCAGAACCACTTTGGAAGCCAGTTTAGCTATTTCCTAATAAGTTAAACTTACCACATGATTTAGGAATCTCATATATTTGTCCAGGTAAACTGAAAACACAAATATCAAGTCAAGAGTCCTATGTTAATGTTTACAACAGTTTTATTCATAATTACCCCAGACTGGAAACTACCCAAATTTTCACCAACTGGTGAATGGATAAACAAATTGTGGACATCCATCCAATAGAACACTCTCATTAAAAAGAAGGAAAGTGCTGATACATTTAGTATCATGGATAAATCACAGAAACTTTATTCTAAGTGAAAGAAGCCAGACACCAAAGGCTACATAGTGTATAATTTCCTACGGCCTTCTGGAAAAGGCAAAATTATAGGGACAGAAATCAAATCGGTGGTTACCAGGACCCGGGGGTTGGAAAGGGGTTTGACTATAAAGAACCATGAGGGAAATTTAGTGTGAGGGGGGTATATATAGTCAAAGTCTATATCTTGATTTTAGTGGAGGTTATATAATGTTTACATTTGTCAAAACTCCTAATATTGTACATTTTAAAATGTTGGATTGTGTGGGTATAAATGACACCTCAATAAACTTGAAAAACATGTTAGGGAGTATCGGATTTTAATGCAAGCAAGTCATGACATTTGCTGTCACAATGGTCTTTACCAAGCATCTCCTTTATATGTCTTTTAACACAGTTTTGAGGTTAAACAATATTCTGGGTCTTTTATCTACACCCTCCAATCCTTTTTCCAGTTGGGTTTGACTAAAGGTAAACACAACAGGAGATTATATTCAGGAAGCAGAGGGAAATCTTGTTTCTTTCATAAATTACACCTCTCATTTAGGTGTCTCTTGACTGGCTGTATGCCTGGATGAAAGGTCACACTTCTGCCAGGCAACTTTCTCTACCCATATCCCTCTGTCTCTATTTACCTTTAATCCTTCAAGATTAGGGTTACCTGGATTGAACCAATAATATGACTGTAATGTCCTTTCTGGTTCCTCTACACTCTGTCCCCATTAAATTCTCCTTAAATTACTCAATGTGCCATCTCTTTACTGTCAGAATCCTGACAGAAAGTGCAAGTCTCAACTCCTGACTCCATCACTTTTCAGCTGTGAGCACTTGGGCTATCCACTTCACATATTTGAGCTTCAGTGTTTTTCATCTGTTAAGTATGAATAATAATAACACCTCTTTGGCAAGGTTGTCCTGCAGATTAAATAATAATATACCAGCTGAAAAGTTTTCATGAATATGTTCTCCCTTTCTCATCTCAATCTCTCCCTTCTATCACTAGATGTATATTCTCTTTCAATTTCTTCATTTGCTCTGATTTCTGCTCTGTCTTTCAAGGTGGTTACCTTGAATTTCTCTGTGATGTATAAATGCATAAGTAATTTATATAGGGGTAGATTATGTGCAGAATCCTGTGTAAATGGCTTAAATGTACCATGGTTATGTTACTGGAATAAACTGTTGCTATTTCTACTGCTGCAGTACAGTTAAGTCAAACTTTTGAATTAGGTCAACAAAATCCACAAATAGGGTGGAATCTTTGGGCTGTCTAAGCAGGGACAGATCTGGAATAAATCAGCCACAGATATCACTTGTCAGCATGCGAAGAGAGGCATTTGAAATAAGGGTAGAAGGTACGTCAAGAATATTGGTTTTGGTAGCATTATAATGCATCCATTAAATCCATATTGAGAGTTTTCCATCATGTGGATTCAAGCTAACATAATCGTTTTATGGCAATATATGTTAGTTATGGACACATTAACTGTTTATGGCAGTTTATGTCTAAACAAGAGTCCACAATTAGGCTGTATTTTTATCTTGACTTGTGAACTGTCACTGCCAACTACTCAAATTTCAAGCTTGTTGAGACATATGTTATCCCTGGAAACCCTTCATAAAAGAATAAAGCATTTTACTGTCCCCCCAATTCAGTGTGCTCTAGTCCATTCCCACCTACATCCAAATTAACCATGTTTTAGTTCCTGCACTAGTGAGTAGTAGTTTAAATGGCTTTCAAAGCAAAACCAAAAAGTACAAATTTATTTCTATTTGTGCAAAAACATGATCCGACTTGGATTCTTTTTTCTAGATTTTTAAATACTGAGACAGAATGAAGTTGTGGGAAAAGAACTGGATAAGGAATTAAGAAGATTGGTATTTGAAATCTGGCCCTGTTACTGCTTCCTAGCTGTGTGATTTCATAAAGTCACTTAATTTATCTAGCCTCAGTTTCTCTGTCTGTCAAGTGGGAATTTATCTAGCAGTGAACCGAATGAACTAATAATGACCTAACAGCATGACTTATTACCTCTAGGATTTAATAACTCATTATTATTTGTTTTACAACCTGCATGTGTAAGGTTGCAAATGTGGCTAGTAGGAAATGGAAGTGAAGAAAACATTCAGACAGAGGCAGGAATGTTTTGGTGAGAAAGAAATTAAAATCCTGGAGGACAGAGAAAGATAAGAATGATTACAATGTCTGCATTTATAGCCCACATGTCACAGTTCAGTATTTATAGGTTTGTTGGTGACAACCTTCCCAGTATAGCAATGTTAATTACGAAGTAGCTGTCAGTTTCACTGACACAGCGCTGTGCACCTGACTGAGCCTGAAACTACTCACCATTTTCACAGATGATCGTTTAATGTAAGGGTCCAAAAAAAAATATACCAATAAATCATTTTGGGTTTCTGATTATAATCTTCCTAAATCTTACTTTGAAATATCCTAGTGACTTTCTAACAAATCTTAGTGCATTTTATTTGCCAGATATGCTGTGTAATTATCCGAGCTACACTAAAACCTCAGGAAGAAGTGATGGTCTAAGGCTGAACACAATACTAAATGGATACTTAAGTTTTCCAGAGCCCAAGCTCCTGTTGCTACTTAAATACCAGGATCCAAGCAGTAGATAAAATCAATGTGGAGAAGAGTAGGAGAGGGAAAGAGAAAGACTCAAAGAAAGGGAATAAGAGAGAGAGGGAGAGGGGAGGAGAGATTGAAAAGAGACGGGAAAATGTTCAGTGGAAAATCTAGAAATGATGTAAGAGAAAGCAAAGGCAGGGATTGGAGTAGGGGGTGTATAACTGAGACTATAAAAACTCAGAGAGAAAACTCACCATCAGGGCTGAGTTTGGAAGAAACTGCACAGACAGGATTCTAAAGTTAGAATCTCCTGATTTTTCACAAGGTAAGTTATATGTAAAAGCTATGAGAAAAGTGTAAGGCTTTTTTTTCCTTTTAACTACTTTTTTCATTTCACATACTTTTAAGATGTTTCGATTATATCCTGATCTCCAATGTTTTATGGTAATATTTGTCTCTCTAAAATGAGTAGAAAATCTAAGAAGATATTATTATAAAATTAGGGTGGAGCTAATTGTATCTTCAGACATTTCATATTTATTGATTAATTTTGCTTTTATTTTCTACTTTGAGACAAACAGAAAGACAACTCAAGATAATGATTTTCTATATGTGTTAATATCTTAAATTTGCTTTCATCAAAGATGTTCAATGTGAGAAAAATTTTAAATGTATAAGAATGGTTGACTTTTAAAAGCCTAAGTAGAAAAGAAAGATTTTTTCTTATCTTTATTTCTATCAAAATTAGAGCCCAAGAAATAGCCCTAAAGTAATCAAATCCCAAATTCAATATTCCATATTCTTCAAGCCTAAAATATCCTCTTTTTCTCTTATTATGAAATTCAAATACACAAGTATGATATTAATACCGGTTTAGAGTAGACTTAAATCATATCTATTCTTTTGTATTTGAAGTGTTCTTGCAATTAAGTGATCAAGTTGAGAGTTAATCTGAAACATATACTTGAGTTATGTTTAAGAAATTATAAATTTTGCTTCAGGGTGTGGAAATAGTGTACACTCAATAAATTCAGTCTAATTCAGAAGATTCCTCCTTCAAATTACAACTATAGAGTCTATAGTTTAAGGAATGGGATAATTATTTGTTTCTAAGTTACCTTTCTAAAAATTAAATAATCTTAATAATTTATGATTATTTTAATGCCCATATAAGCTATCAAGCTGATAGGTCTTCCCAAAAGCATCAAGTACAGTTTGTGTCTTCTCCTTATTTTGATACTAGTCTTCAGCCCTCTTATAGAATTTTTCTAAGGAAACTCTCCCATGCACTGTGGTGTCACTCAATAAGACATTTAAAGTTGACATTTGTTTCACTCCCTTATTTCTCAGAGTTTTGAACTGATTCTTGTATAATGAATCATGGGCAGTAGAGAAGCAGATCTGTTTATAGGTCAGATCTGGGGGCCTCAGGATCATAATTTTAACTGCTTGTTTGAATACTTTCAATGATTTGAACCTTTGTTTAATAAAATGTGATTAATTGAACTTGTCCCAAAGGAATAGAACTCAAAGTAAGGGTTCCCAAAATGCTGCCCCAACTCTGTCTCTGTGTAGTCTGTAACTTCAGGCAAGCCTGAAGCACTGAGTAGGGCTCAATATTCTGTTATTATGGAAAGAGACAAAAGAGGTGCAAGTGCCAGAGAGACTGAGTGGGAGAATGACCAAGGGAAGCTCCCACATCAGCCAATTTTTCCTGTATTCAAGAATGAAGACTTGGGGTTAGTCTTTACCTACCGGACACCTTTTGCTTAGTTACTATGGTGCCATCAAAGGAATAGGAGACTTGGGGTCAGGAGACCAGACGTGTAATCCAGGCCCTGACTTCAGCACCTTTCACTCGGCCTACCTGGGGCTTCATTCTTTCCTCAGTAAAACTGGAGTTTGGGAGGTTCTAAAGATCAGGAGGTTATAAAAGATCCCAAGTCCCCTCCTAGCCCTGGATACCTCTCCACACAGGCCAACTCCCCTGTGTCTGAGATCTCTCTGATCAGAGGCCTCTCTCTTTTTTCTCCACATTGTTTTCAGGGTACTTTTGTGGAGCAGTGGTTAGCATCACCTGCCAGTAATTGCCTGGTGCCTTGATGGGCTTGAACTAGCTATTGTCCAGCTTTACCCTTATCAATATTCCGTCATGTCAGGCCTCAGCATGAGGCTGCCCCTAGAGAAATGGCTCCTCTGCCATGCCTCACCCTGCTCCCTCCTCTTCTTTGTCCATCTTAAATCTCTCCTTCATCTCCTCTCCTTTGGCCAAGTTCATTGTCTCTGAGCTGCACTCTCTCCATCTGTTGAGAGCATTAAATCCAACAGTTTCGATTGAGCATCCCCTCCCTTTCTAAAACTCTGTGTTCCTATGACACATAAGACTGTAACCATGTGAAAAATGCATTTTTAGAATGTCATCCAGGCCACCACTGGCAACTTACGCACTGACCCACCAAGTCAGGGCTGTGGTTCCCATGGGACCACTTTGGTGGTTGCATTTCCCTGCTAGCTCTGACTTGTCTGTCCACGTCAGGGCTCAAAGAGGCAGCCTCTCTTCCTCTGCCTCTTCTGCAGTCCATTTCTTCTCAGTTGTTTCCATGCCTGTATCAGGTCTCGTTTCAGTAACAAGATCCTTCAGTCCCATAATGCTCATGGTGCTTCTGCTTTTTATGACACAGCCTGACTATGCTACCCTGTCAATATCACCAAAAAACCTGTGAAAAATCATGATCCTAACAACATAAGAAAAAAAGTTACTAAAGATATCTTATGAGCCGTAAAACAAAAATATGTATCATATAAAATTATACTAAAATTTAATTTAAAATTCACTTTAATATAATTAGAACTTGAATATGTTTTGAGTATAACTTGGATTAATTCCCTTTGTTTTCTTCCCATTATGATATTCTGTTGTATGCTAATATTTTCATGGAAATATTTCACAGAAATATTATTGCTGAAATTAACGATAATGCATAATATGCTATAACATCAAATGTTAGAGTGGTTGCCACGTATAACTCTCTTCAGTAAAATCCCTTCCCTCGCTCAATATTACCTTATTATAATTTATCTTCTACCACTTTGCCATAATTCTAGATTTCAAGTAACTTTGTTCCTTAAAATGAAAAAGAATGAAAAAAATATTTTTCATAACATAAAAAAGTAGTAGGACATATTTTGTGAAGTTGCCAGATTTAGAAGCAATACAGGAAGGATGACAGCTATATATAATTATCTTGCGGTAGTCACTTTTATTACTTGTAAGCCTTATAATAACCCTACAAAGTAAATCTTTTTTTTTATTTTTTTAATGTTTTATTTATTTCTGAGAAAGAGAGAGAGAGCATGAGCAGAGGAGGGTCAGAGAGAGAGAGACAGAATCCGAAACAGGCTCCAGGCACTGAGCTGGCCGTCAGCACAGAGCCCGACGCAAGGCTCAAACTCCGGAACCCTGAGATCATGACCTGAGCTGAAGTCAGATGCTCAACCGACTGAGCCACCCAGGCGCCCCCCCTACGAAGTAAATCTTTGCCCCATATTCCTGATGAAAATATTGAAACAGAGAGGCTAAGTAGCATGCCCCACTCAGGAGTCACATCCACGTCAGTGTAACTTAAGGGCCAACCTCTTTCTACTGGTCAACGTCATTGTATTAGAAAGTATACACACGGTCCCAGGCATTAGGGTACCAGGATTCTAAAGTAACTCTGCTTGTCTCAGTACATCTATTTAAGAAAGTAAAATTATAATATTTTTCCTGTAGCTCTAACTACTGTGGTAATGAAGGGAAGTAAATTAATTTCAAAATAATAAAGTACTACGCAAATGTTTAAAAAGTGATTATTGACACCAGCTGCACTGGAAAGCAATGGAAGCATTCCAGGAAGAGTCTGGTGTTGCAGAAGGAAACCCCTGGCAGGGCAAGTGGTTGAGGGGGTCTCCATCTTGGTCAGGCTGTGGGCACTGGAGGTCGGGGAGGGTGTTTTACTCACCTTTGTATCTCCAGGGCTTGCCACGTAGTATTTACCTAATAAATCCTATTGCATATTATAAAATTTATATTTGGGGCCCTTCGTGTCCATTTTCGACAGTGTTTTTTCATTGATTATATTGGCTCGCTTAATGTAATTAAAATGTAAGTTAATCTCTTTATTAAATATTATATGTAAGTACAAACTGGGGTAAAGGTAAAAGAGGTGATAACTGTCTACAATATCCTGGGGCTTATATGTGTCATCTATTCCTGCATTTATCCAACTTTATCCTTTGAAAGCCTCTTTATGCCAGGTAAAAATTCTCCATGTATCAAATGAACAAGCAGCATATTTAAGTGCATCCATAGTTTTAAAGATTCTTGTTTTTCTCATTATAAAGCATTAGAATTAAAGAACAAATCCCCTTAGCAGAATTGTCTACAGTCATACCCTAAAGTTTTTCTCTATTTTCAGGTGACATCATTTTATATCAAGAAACTTGCATTAATCCAGGGATCCAAGCACAAACTATGGTTTGATAAGGATGAGTCTTAAACTCTGCTGGGATAATTCTTAGAGAATATGGATTAATGTTGCTTTCATTAGAATGAGAATCTGAGATGTGAAACCCTACTGGACTTACTGGGACTCTGGCATGAAGTTCATCATATATTACTGTGGTTGTACAACGTTGCCAAATCTCTATCTACCCTTCTCTAAGCTTCAGTTTCCTGTCAGTAAAGCCAGGATGTTAATATCTGCTCTGCATTCTTATCTACCTACCACATAAGGCTGCTTCATTCATTTATTCATTCAGCACGCCATGTTGACTCTAAGTACTTTGTTACTCATATATACCTGGGCTTTTAAACAATGCAGTCTTCCTTTAAAGTGTCATTGTAGGTTTCATAAATTTGGCAACAGACGAGTAGTATGATTGGAAATTCCAAATAAGCAAAAATTCCAAAAACTTTAACAACAAAGTTTGAGATTTTTCTAAAGTGGTAGTGTCTGAGAAAGAATGAAAATGATGCCGCATAGAATAAAATCAATTAACATATGTATAGTAGGAAATTATCTTTTTTCCTGATTCATAGCATTCAGGAAAAGTCCCTTTAAAATTCAGGTGTTTGCCACATTAAGAACACCTCATCGTAAGCATTTTACTTTATAAGCATTTTTTTGGGGGGAAATGGAAAAATGTTTTATACTTTTACAAATAGGTTACACTTGAAATAGCATGAAACTGAGACTTTGAAAATGTAAGATGTTTTTCTGGCTCTTCTTCTAACTGGCTCTGTGATTTTGGAAAACGTACTACTGCCAACTGAAGAGCAATGAGAAATAAGAAAGAAGATGTTTCTGATATTATAATTAAAAAAAATGGGAAGTGTTAAAGCACTGTCTCAATTTACACCTTTCTTGCAGGATAATACCCAAAATATGGAGCAAAATACTCATCATACAATTTACCAAAAAGAACAAATTTCACAAAGAGAATCTCACGTAAATGTCTAAACAGCATGAGTCTGTTTCTCAGATGTATTTTTGTGAGGATGATATAGATGATATGTGTATTAACTGACAGAAGCTATGACTTGTAATTCAATTGCTTTGGGAGTGAAAATCCTCAATGATTTTAAGTCTCTTATTTATGAGGATCTGAAAGCAATTCCCTACTTCTAACCTTCTAAGTGCCCAGCCACACTCAATAGTCCTGTCTGTGGGGCCAAATTCACCAGGGGCAGTGGAATTGAAGCTCCAATAAGGAAGAGACCTGAAACTCCCCTGGTCCGAATCTCTGCCTTGCAATAGGCAAGTGTCTCAAGCATGTGATTATTTCACCCTTGAAAGAAAACTACTAGCAACCTTCTTTAACACTCTGTTCAAATATTGTCACTCAGTGAAATATCAAAATTATGTATATGATGTCCAACTGAAATATATCCTCCTGACTGTTTAAAATAAGTGTTGCAAGGGCGCCTGGGTGGTTCAGTCAGTTAAGCATCCGACTTCAGCTCAGATCATGATCTCTCAGCTCATGAGTTTGAGACTCGCATCAGGCTCTGTGCTGAAGCTCAGAGCCTGGAGCCTGCTTTGGAGCCCCTCCCTCACTTGTGCTCTGTCTCTCAAAAATCAATAAAGACTTTTAAAAAAGTTTTACAAAATAAAGTAAAATAAATGTTGCAGATTGCCTTTATGAATGGCCCCAAATTTTCAGTTCCCTATCTGGTTGTTGAGTATGGACTTTATGTTCCCTGGAAGGGTTTGTCTTCAAAGATCTGCCTTTAGCAAAAATTAGAATCCCTTTGATACTGTGTAGTTAATCTTTTCACATTATTTTGTAGTTTACAAAATGTTTTCATGTGCAGTTTAGAGTTCCCATTGAAAAGTTTTAACCTATCATAAAATAAGAATAAAAAGGCTTTGGTGTTTTTTTCATAAATAATTATATATCTTTATACATTTTTAGTAAATTAACATTAAATATAAGATTAAATACACTTATTGCTCTTATTAGGCAGCCCTAAACCAAATCCATAATTATATATGCTATTTGTAAATTAAGTTTTAAAAATTTTAGTTGACTAAAATTAAAATTCTGTGAATTCATAAAGTGAATGTTATTAGACAATTTTGACAATTTAAACACCTTATTCAAAGGTCACCAGAGCAAGAAATAGCACAGCAAGGATGCTTCTCCCTATTCTTCAAATCTAATTCAGGGTTTTTTTCTTCACCATTACAGAAATATTTTTCTGATATTGTTGAAATACTTATGTATTGACTGAAAGACTTATATTTTTTAAAATATTGAGCATACTGACTTAAGCATGATGAAAAAAGTAAAAAAAAAACAAGCAAACACTTAAAAATACATAGATGTACCATATTTCATCCATTCTGATGCACTTTTAACATCTCTGAAATTAGAGTGAGTCTCACAGTTGATAGGATGTCATAATTTAATTGGTAGCAATTTTCTTTCAAACTACATGTATAAAATGGGATCTCTTACTATAAATGACATCTTTTTTTTAATGTTTATTTTTGAGAGAGTGAGACAGAGAATGAGCAGGGGAGGAGGAGAGAGAGAGGGAGACACAGAATCTGAAGCAGGCTTCAAGCTCTGTGCTGTCAGCACAGAGCCCTATGTGGAGCTCAAACTCACAAACCATGCCATCATGACCTGGGCCGAAGTCGGACGCTCAACCAACTGTGCCATCCAGGTGCCCCTATAAATGACATCTTAAAATGAAAGATTTGGAGGCCCTCTCTTTTCATCTAGAAATACTTTAAATTCAATAGATGCATGTTTACGTCAAAACCTAGATGCAATCTAGTGTGTCAACTGGCTGACTTGAGGGACAGCAGAAAGGTTTTCTACCTAAACATGCACCACCTATTATCATTACCTACAATGTCTGTACTTCTACCAGAAAAGAGCCAGATTCACCAACAGACTTTCAAAAAGCTGGAAGCAACATTAGAGTCCCTTTAAACCAAATTCATTCCACTCGGCCTAGAAAGGAAAGGGTTTGTGCAAGCTATATGGTCAAGCCAAGGCAGGGCCTGAGTCTCACAAGTCTCTTCATTACAGTGAGCCACACAGACGTTGTGTTAAGCATTGTCCCTGTTAGGCCCTCTTTTAAAATAAAAAAAGATAGTTACTCTGCTATCTATTATTCCTGAAGCTTTTCTTTATCAAAAGGACTCAATAGGTTAAGCATCTGACTCTTGATCTCAATGCAGGTCTTGATCTCAGGCTCCTGAGTTCAAGACCTGTTGTTGGGCTCTGTGCTGGACATGGAGCCTACTTAAAAAACAAACAAACAAATAAACAAAGGACCTGGGTAACTATAACTTGCAAAGCAGGGCAGGGTATAGGGTACACTGATCTTACTCTGTTTAACAGATTCACTTAGGGTCAAGCTGACTCACTAATTACCTAGAGGACCGCCACCATTTTCCAAGAAGATTGTGGGCAATGCTGTGGGCAGGCACACATGGCCATTTCATAGTGTCAGAACTAGGGACCCTTTTCAACATGCCCTATTAAATCTCACTTAAATGTCTACTTTATGCCAAAGTGGGAAGACAGGGTAAAAGAGATATAAAAGTTTAATATTAGTTTGTAAGTCTTTTATCCCTTATCTCTAAGCCCTTTATTTTTAATGTTTGTTGAAAACAGGGATGGAGTAGAGTCTGCTTTCAGTATTTCCAATCAAGTAAATTAAAAATTTCCAGGGGCAATGTTTTGGGTGGCTCCGTCGGCTAAGTGGCCTACTCTGGCTCAGGTCATGATCTCACAGTTTGTGGGTTCGAGCCCTGTGTCAGGCTCTGTGCTGACAGCTCAGAGCCTGGAGCCTGTTTCGGATTCTGTGTGTGTCTCTCTCTCTCTCTGATCCTCCGCTGCTCGCTCTCTGTCTCTCTCTCTCTCTCTCTCTCAAAAATAAATAAACATTTTAAAAAATTTCCAAAATTATCAAGGTTCCCTCCCCCCCAAACTCAGTACTCAAGACTTTCTAATAGATCTACTATCCATAAATCAGACATTAATAGTGAAGTCTCAGGTTGAAGAGAAATGTTCTTAATCACCTGAGTAGTCGGGTTGTTGGTTTTTGTTTTTGTTCTTTTCAACACCAGCCCTCAAGGCAGATAGTTTACAAGTTTAACCACAAAGTGCATTCCATCAGATATTGGCTCACATTGTTTCTTTTTTCAACTTAACCCTTTCACTCTAACACCTCCCCTCACTCCCCTTTGGTTTCATTTTTAGATCTATGGCTCTCAATCCTTCTTTCTTTGCCCCTGCCCACTTGAGAGATTCTTTTTATCATAAAAATGATTCATTATAGCACCAGTTCTCAGCACAAACATCTTTCTTCATTTTAGCAAGATTCTCATTTAATTCTAGCTTAAATAGAATTAAATAATTTCTTTGCTACTGCATTTTCAGAGCTTTTAATACGTCTTGTAGGGAATGTTCTTGTAGGGAATATACAATCTGTGTTGTTTCCCAAACTTAATTATGACAGAACTTCACACCTCCCCCCTTTCTCCTTCTACTGCCGCTCCAGATACTGTTAGGAGGATCCTTTTGGGACATAAGAAATTCTCAAGTATGGAAAAGTCTTTGAAACAAAGGTGAAGATGTTACACAATGTAAATGTTTGTTTATTCAGCAATACTATTTAAAATATGGGAATGATGAGTGCCTGGGTGGCACTCAGTCAGTTAAGCATCGGACTTGATTTCAGCTCAGATAATGATCTCATTGGTAGTGAGATTGACCAGCAACACGTTCTTCCCTAAGCGTGAAGTCTACTTAAAATTCTCACTCTACTGGGGCATCTGGGTGGCTCTGTCAGTTAGGTGTCGTTCTCTTGATTGCAGCTCAGGTCATGAGCTCACAGTTTGTGGGATCAAGCCCCTCATCGAGCTCTGCGCTGACAGCATGGAGTCTGCTAGGGATTCTCTCTCCCTCTCTCTGTCCCTTCCCCAGTCTTTCTCTCTCTCTCTGTCCTCCCCACTCCATCTCTCTCAAAATAAATCAACTTTAAAACATTCATCTTAAAGATTCTCTCTCAAAAATAAAATTAAAATGTGAAAATGCACGAACATAGCAGATCAATTGGCTACAAATGAATGGAAGTGTGCACCTAATTTTATAAGGCAGATCCCATGCTCACTGTGTCTTTTGAAGCTCCTCACTAGCTAGAGGAATATTATTCAAAACTTACTCAATAAAAATCACTGAAAAATTTGCAAACATCTCTACTCTGATGTATTCATACAATGAACATCCTTGAGTGCTCTGTCCGTGATTTGGAGTGTATATGCGGCCAACTAGATGTTAAAATCATGGGCTATATTTATCCACTATCAACAAAACAGGGAAATGGAACTGAACCTACTCTTTTCCTTCCCTCCCTATAATTTCCTCTGTTTCTAATTTTGTGGCAATCAAGTTTCAACTAGTTAATCAAATGTCTTTTGTGTGGCAGGTGCCAGGGTGTTTATTTTCATTAGTGTACCAACTGCCATATTTAGGAACTTGGCCTTTTGGTTAACTGGCTACAAGCATGGCTTTAAACCATTAAATGTGTGTATTTAAACTCAGCACTTATTTTTACATCTCCCTATCCAAAAAATCAGGATGTGGTTATCTGTAAGATGATACAGTATGACTTTTTTACTCTATACACCCAAGCACAAAAATATATGCCTCAGACATAGTCATCAATATTATAAATGCCCATCATCCTGTGCCATTTATAATACTGCAGAGATGAAGAGAAACCTGGTTAGTAAAACACAGATAAAAATAGTTAAAGGAAATCCACATGGAAAGGCTTATAAAATTGGGCAATTTCACACTTTGTAACCTGTTTTTAACATGATAAAAAATGAGGAAGTGAAAAATCACAATTGCAGTTTATCTTTGATTGAATAAGAAAGCTAGTTTTAAAAAATAAAGATATGCCAGAAATATGAGATTGTCTTTAAAATACAGTTAAGGTTTTCATATGTCTTCCTCTATGTTGAAGAAAGTTAAAGAGACGTCAGCATAATCAGAAGTAAAAAACAAAAATATGATTCAGTGGCAGATTTTCTAAACAATAGGTGATGCATTTTTTGATGGTATTTTTAACAGATAACTATTACATTCTTTATTGTGAGTTTATTGTGATTTTTCTACTGTCTCAATTTAGAGACAGAATCATGATTTATTGTTTTTTGATACTTACAAGAATACTCCACTGAGATATCCATTTGTCAGAAAGAGAACACAGAATTTACTGGTCTCTTCCAGAAAGGTTGGATATAGAGAAGTAACTAGAGAGTAACACTACAAGAGTTAAAAATATTTATTGGTAACCTACCAAAGAACTAGTTTAGACTACATAACATGAAAATTAAAATCATATTTGATAAAAGTTATCAACAACTCTAAAATATTTTATACCCACATTAAATGTTAATGGATATAGTTAATACACATGCCACTCTGTCTATATAAAACATTTATTTGTCTGTATTCTAGCAGATAATCTTTTACTGCTAAAATCCGCACCGAGGTTTCACAATAGCAGTACTATAAGGAAGTGTCATTAAAAAGTCTTCAGTCACACCAAAGCGAATGTAGTTACTAAAGAAATACTTAGTATTAGCTCATAAGTGTTCTTTATTACAAATTATAAATACTATATGGGATAAAGAAGTTATACGCAAATCAGTTCAATTCTCTCAAAGCTCTTTTGCAGTGAGAATTACTCCTTCACTAATATGAAAAATAACGTGCAAGTAGGTTAAATGATGCATATCCAAGGTCACTAATGCTGAAGCCACAAGGAGACTCAAATCCAGTTCTTCAGATCCATCTAAACATCCTTTCCCTTTTGCTCCCAACAGCTTTCCAAATGATGGTTTTAGGGAGATAAAAGCTCTCTGAGACTTCTCATTCAGGGATGGATAGGATGGGGGGGCGGATCCTTCCCAAAGCCACGTACTAAGTGGTGAAGTCATACCCATTCCATTGTAACCCACAACCTGTAATCTTCCCTAAATCGGATAAGGCTTTTCCCTTTACCAATGGACAAACTGGCAGCTAGCAGACCTGATATAGATCATAGATTAGCTTTAATTGTCTGTATACTGTTTTTTTTAATATAAAAATATCATAAGTATATAAATGACACATCTTTGTGCTTACTATACAGAATTAACAAACGTGCTTTTTAGACACATTTGCTTTAAATATGTGTGGATTAAAACTTAGTCCCTATGTTTCCTCCATAATCCTATTTATTTCTCTCCTTCCACAGAGGTAATCATAGTCATGAATCAAGTTTCATTCATTGATACTTTAACTATATATATATAGATTTCAGAATACATAAAATTGCTTTGTGTATCCCGAATTTAGGTAAATGGTAGCGCACCAAATATATTGTTCTACAACTTCCTGTTCTGCCCCCACAAAGTGACTTCTTTGAAATCCTTGCATACATACACGTAACATTTAATTCATTTGTTTCAACAGTAGACACACATGTATTTAAGTCATTTGTTTTAAGTCCATAGTATGAATATACCTCAACTGTTAAACCCATTCCCTCTTGAGTAGAGTCCTTGGATTGGTTCTGATTTTCTACCACTATAAACATTGAGGCTATGAACTTTCAGGTACAGGTCTCCATATAAACATGTAAGAGGTCCCTGGGAATATATACTAAGAAGTGAAATAAATGTGTTATAGGTGGTACATGATCATTTTTAACTTCTCTAGATACAGTTCAATTTTCTCCAAATGATTGGATTCATTTTCAGCCTCACTAGCATCACTTACATTTCTCTGTTTTCAAGCACCATTCTAACATGTGCAATGTTCACTTTGAATTTTTGCCAATCTGACGTATGTCTAAGGGTATATTTCCCTCTCTCTCTCTCTCTCTTTTATGTTTTTATTCTTTGCATTAAAGAAGTTGCATGTATTTTTGGGATGGGGTACTTTGGGATGTTTATTTTCCATCAGGCTATTTCATTTTCTGCAAAATATCCATTCATAACTTTGGCCCCTTTTTACTTAATTGTTAATTAAGTTGTTATTTTTAAAATTTTATTTATCAGTTTTTGAATGGATAAAGAAGATGTGGTATATATAAACAATGAAATATTACTCAGTGATCAAAATAATGGAATCTTGCCATTTGCAACAACGTGGATGGAATAGAGTGTATTATACTAAGTGAAATAAGTTAGTCAGAGAAGGATAAATATATTATTTTACTCATATGTGGAATTTAAGAAACAAAAGCAGATGAACATAAGGGAAGGGAAGCAAAAATAAGATAAAAACAGGGAGGCAAATCATAAGAGACTCTTAAATACAGAGAACAAATTGAGGGTTGCTGAAGGGGTGTTGGGTGCAGGGATGGGCTAAATGGGTGATGGGCATTAAGGAGGGCACTTGTTGGGATGAGCACTGGGTGTGATCTGTAAGTGATGAATCACTAGATTCTACTCCTGAAGCTATTATCACACTATATGTTAACTAACTAGGATTCAACTTTAAAAAGTAAGATTATAAAAAAATATTATCAAGTTTTAAATTCCAAATGCTGGTCTTTATTTTTTATATCATGCTGAAAGTATACTCCATTCTGTACCGTGATTTTG